>NC_141757.1:99706410-100013910 GCF_982258835.1 Parasteatoda tepidariorum
ATATTTCCCCTCTCGCTTTCTGGGCAGCATGAATGCTTCTCGCTGTTTCAATGAATATTCTTTTTATCTGTAATAATTCAGATTAGATCATTGAGGTAAGGAGAAGGGTAAGGGGGGGGGGACTTATAGGCTGGTTGTATTACGCTTTTTTTTTAAAAAATTTTATTTCATTTATTTATTCTTCTTTGATTATTTTTAAAGCGGGAAGATACTATTTAAATTTTTCAATAATGTTTTACTTTTTTTTTGTAATTTTTCTAAGTGAAAAATGTGTTATTTTCTATTTAAAATTATATTTTGTGAAGAAGTTGCTAATGTGAGGCTTAAAGTAGCCAATCGGGGAAGTTGGGAGGATTTATATGTTGGATGTTTATTCGTGATTGAAGGTGAAAGTATTGGTCTTTTTTAATTAGTTGAAAACGCGCGACACGAAAAAAGAAAAAAAAAAAAAACATGCACGGAACAGCAAAAAGCGCTTCAATTTAATCTTCTCATTTCAAATATTTTCCCCTACAGAATTTTCCCTACCAGGTACCTTTTTTTCCGGGGACCTTTTTTTCCGTACCTTTTTTTCCAGGTACCTTTTTTCCGGGACCTTTTTTTCATAGAACCGAAAATATATTTTCAGTTCATATTAAAAGTGAAATGTTTGATAAGAGCAATGAAATTTGAGTTCACAGTATAGTATACTTAACGTTAAGCGTATTCGCGTCATAAGTACTAGTACTCAAAGGGTATTGTATTATATTGTTATACAACCATTTGTCGAACTATTGATGTTTAACAATTATTTAATGGAATAAGGGTAGAACAAATTTTGGCTTTCAAGAATTGGATGGTATACATTTTCTTACATCCCTTTGTACTACGTTTTTCTTTATTATTATTATTTTTATTATTATCGAAGCTCAAATTTATAAAGAAATTGGTAAATAGTTTCAAAAAAATATTTTTTCATAAAAAAAAAATAGCATTTTTACATATTTTCATACTTTTTACTGAGAAAAATGAAAAAAAAAAACGAAACTGTTAAATTTAAAGGCAACTTGCTGAAGCGTGTAAAGTTATACTTGAACTAGGGGACTAGGTCATAGGTGTTGACTAGTACTCTGTTCGTTACCACTCGCCAACCGCGATGATTGCTTTACAATTGTTGCTTCGCGGCATAAAACATTTTTTTTACTGCAAAAGTTGGATAATACAAAGGAAAAGCAATACAATTTATGACTTTTATTAATTTTATACTGATGACATCCATAAAATTATGGAAATTAATGTATGAAAACTGGATCCAACTAAGCGATTTTCCAGCCAATAAAAATGTACTGGCAACAATAGAAAACTGTGTGAGACCAATATATTTTTATGTTACTCATCTATAGAAGTACCAACTTAATATAGAATAGGCAGATGTAGAATTTAACCGATATAAGTGGATATGTGGTTATATTTTCTTTATTTTTTGAACCTAAATAATTTTTTTTTGCCTAGTGCAATTTCCTGTTTTCAGCTACTTAATTTACTGTTTTATTTAAGCGGAGATTATATAAAGGCATTTATCCCCACTAATTAATTAAATGAATGTTGGAAAACTGGATCCTACTATGTGATGTTTCGGTCAATTAAAATGTGCTGCCAACAATGGAAAACTGTGTTAGACCAGTATGTTTTTTTATGTTATATAGAAATACCAAAATATAGAAGGCGCATATGCAGAACTCAACCAATATAACTGGTTATTTAGTTACATAATTCCTTATTTTTTACACCTAAATAAATTTTGTTTGTATCTTGCAATTTGTTACAAGAAAATTTCCCTGTTTTTATCAAGCTACTTAATATTGGGTTTTAGTTCAGCAGAAATAACTTAAACATATTTTTCGCTACTATGAAAACACTAATTTATGCAAAGTTTTCTTTCTTTCTTTTTTTTCATTTTTCATTCTAGTTATGATATGACCTTTGCACTTAAAGGTCATTTACGATGACAGATTTAAGAACAGATGTCATTGATACAAAGAAACAACCAGTTTTGAATGAATGCGTACTACACGTACCCAGCATGTTTTACATTTACTGGAGGAATGTTACTTTAAAGGGTGCAACATATCCGGATATTTCCCAGGAGGGACACCTCAAACCTGAATACCAAACATCAGACTTAAAGATAAAGGTATGATTTATTACTTACTCTTACAGTTCGACATGGCAGCTGAATTGTAGTACAATTTGATTTAATGACTTGTCAACTTTGAAAATATGGCGACGGTTGAAGAGACTGATATTTGCATTAATATTAAAGAATATATATAATGTATTCTTAATTAAACAGCAGTTTTTATTCATTTAGGATTAATATTATATAAAATAAACTACGTTATACTTTGCTTGCCTTAGAGATGAGCTCGGAGCCCAAGCCAAAAGAATTTTAATCCGAGCCTACTTTTTAACACGAGCCCGAGATATACTTCGCATAAATGATCAAATTTTGCGGTCCCGGCACTTGTCCTTTGATGTCTAAACAAAGGAATTGATAAATTAAAAGAAGAATGCGAAGAAGAAAAAAAACTGTACCAACTCCAAGATGTCTAAAACAAACATTAAGCTAAATAAAAATTATTTAACAATTCGGGCTTGTTTCACAAAGTAAAAGCACCGAACGCAAGTAGCAAATAGCTGTAAATGTTTATGCCTTATGAATTTAAATTTTATGTTTAATAACTGGACTAAACGTTTGTATAAAAAAAAAGTTTATGAAAATTTTATCAGGAATTTAAGCCAGTCTCATCTGTAGCTCCCACGACTGCTTGACAAGAAGTTGTTTTCAAAATATTATGGGGATAAGGGGTTTGAACAATGTTTAATATATTAAAATCACATTATTTTCGAAATTTTCATTTTCAAAATTTAAAAAGAAAAATTTATATCCGTCTGTAACAGCTGACCCAATTTTTGGGTTTACGATTACTAATGTTCAACCCCGTAGCCTTGTAATTTTGTACCAATTCAGAAGACAAGGAAACTCCTGGATCAGTACCCTCAGATTTGTAATGGAAACATGGATGACTTTGCGACTCGACAAATTTAACGTGCATCAGTCACAATATACCGATGCGGATCGAACCCATGAACTCTTCGACATGGGTCCAGCGCCCTACCGACCAGGCTGTCCCAGCTTAAAAAGAAACATTGCTAAAAACTATATTTGAAAAAAAAAGAGAGAGATTAAGAGGTAATTCACTCATATAGTAAATAATTCCAAATTTAAAAAATACTGTTTTTTGCCAGGTCAAGGAAAAAATAAACAAATAGAAGACAATCATAGGGGTTGGTGAACAGTAGCAAATAGGGCTAAGCCTCTTAAAAATATAATTTTTTAAAATATATAATAAGGGATCAATACTTCTAGAATCAAGACTTTAATTTTGAACAATGTATAAACGAAATCAAAAACGAAATAAAGCTAAGAACGTTATTAAGAAGTTATAATAATAATATAACTGAACAGTACGCATTATTGATGTATTTTCTGAAATAATTAAGTCCTCAAAAATGTTATTTCAGCATATTTTATTATGCCATTGACAAAAGTAATATTTGATGACTCATAACAGATTCAATCAAAGCACATTTTGAATTTTAATATGCCAAATAATTACTTCGATTTAATTATCAAGCCACTTTCTATGTTAGTATACACAAAAACGTATTGCCTTTTGTTGTAAATAATTTTTTTTTTCTTTCATGGAATTAAAACATCTTATAACGAAGATACTGTAAATTAAATATTAACAAAGTTGCAATTTCTGAAATTTGCGGACTTTCATTATGAATTTTTTTCAAATAAATTTTCATTATGAATTTTGAGATATTTTCTACTTATAAATGATTCAACACCTTAAACATTAAAAAAAATTTTAATTTTGCTTCAAAAACTTGAAATTTTTTTTTATTTATTAAAGAATGAATTCTCAAATCAATGTAAGATAATTAGCGTAAAAGTTAAACGAATAATAAATAAATAAGTAATAGAAAAATAAATAAGTAATAAATGAAAGAAAGGAAGAAAATGTCATTTGGTTTATGAAAATTTCGATCAATTGCATTAGGTTGTATAAAAATAAAAAAATCTGTTTTCGGATAGAAATTAATTTAACATTAATTTTCTTCAAAAAAAGTTTCAATATTTTGCGATAAATTAAAATAAAAATCAACAGTTATTTGTTATTATTTTCATCAACAAATTGTTTTTTCAATTCATCACTTAATTTACACCCAAGATAAGTTGTAATCGCGAATCTAACGCGCTAGCCCATAAAGCACAGCATGAATCAGCAAGTTGAAAGAAACAAAAACTAATTAAACTACGAAAAAAAATAACTCATTGCATAACGGAGTTGCAAAAGAGAAACTAACAAAGAAAACAGTGATAAGTCGCCAAGAATGGAGCTATTTCCTCTAAAATGTGAGCAATGTTCGCTTTACAACGTAGTAGTTTCTAAGTTTTTGTTCCGTTATCGGCTTCGCTATAACTGGTGGGTTTGGCGGTGGAGGGGGGAACGGCACATTGATGTCACGTGACGGATTCAACCAAAAACGAACGTTGTTTGTGAAAGGGAAGAATGAAAAACTAGATACTCTCTGACTAGAAGTTTCGAAGGTCAACGTTGAAAGTACGCATTCGTATCTCAAAGTTTCTTTAGTTTGGTTGTTCATTTTATTTCTTATACTTTGAGAAGATATTCATCTACTTGTGATATTTGCTTCAATATATTTTTCGGTAAGTTCTTTTTATACGTCCTAGACTTTTACTTAAGTTGTCCGAAGTCTTCTTTGCCGGTTGTAAAGCGCGCCAGACAATGAAAACCATATATTCAGAATCGCGCGCAATCGGTTAAAAACAACTGTATTATATTTTAATTGGTGACGCCTTTTTCGCACGTGTTGATCACATGTAGAGTTATTTTAGATCGAATTTAAAGTTATATTATCATTTTTTATTAGTATTTGTTTCAAAAAAGTTTAAATATTATTTTCTTTTCATAAGCACGTGGTCAAAAAAAATTTCCCGCTGCTTTTGCCAGGCTAAGTTAGGTTTGCCATAAATTTTTTTAACTGGAGTTATTTCAAGATTTGAATGAGTGTTAAATTGGTAAATTATTATATGTTTGACTTCAGTTTTAATATAAATTAGTTAATTGAGCATTTCTTCATCAGCACGTGGTTTATTGGGAGCGTGAGAAAGGTGTTATTTCTCCTTTGTTATAGGTGGATTCTGAAACTGAAAGTAAAACTTCAGCGTCCCATGATAAAATGAATGTAAACTGTTTGGAGATTTAATTTATTTCTCTTATTAGTTATAATTTACGGTAGATTAAATTATATAATATAATTCAACAGTTTTAAAGAATTATTAATCATATGTTATGTTCCAGAAATAGTTTTTTTTTATTATTTAGCCTTGTGTTGATATATCTTTTAATGGTATTAAAAGTTAGGTTTTAAACTAATTTAAGTTTTAAAATTAACATTAATTTGTAGTTGATTTTGGGTGTTACTTATATTCCATTAAACTATTAAGTGACACATTTACTTAGGATTTTTTTTAATGGATTAGAAACAGATTATTGTATACCATAAGTTACAATATGGATTCAAATATTTTACTTTTTTTTTTATAAATGTAATCTTTCTAATTTTTTGTTTAAAAGTTTCTTGAGTTGCAGTTCATTTTATTTACCTTCTATTTTAGATTTAAAGCCACTTAAATTTACATTTCACTTCATCATATTTCATCACTATCTGTTGCTAATTTTTTAAGAAATTAAAATTTGATGTGTTGGAAATAATTACTATTGTATTATCAGGAAGAATATATTATATAAATTAAATTAGGTATAAATATTGCGATATGTTATTGGATGTTAATTTATATTGGTATTTCATGGACTGAAAGATATATATGAAATTCTTAGATGGATTTAAATTGTAAATATGTCCATATTTTGTAACATTGAGTATTAAAGTAAAATGTAGGGATATTTTTTTTTCTTTCTACTCTGTTTCAGTATTAAGGATTAATGTTCTTGTATTTTAAATTTTTCTTTTTTGTGCTTGAATTATAATATGGAAACTAAAAAGACATGTGGTCATCGTAAAGGAAAAATTCAGAGTTTTTTTTTGAAGTTATTTTAACTTATAATTATACTAACATCATAATTATACTTTTTTTCATTCACCAAAGTTTTGGTGAAATGTATGAGTTATGCTTGTTTCTTGCTTGTTTCTTGTATGTATGCTGAAAGTTCTAACTGAAAGGGTTTAAATTATTGTTTATTTTTTCAATTAGCCAGGAGAAAAGTTAATAAAAAATTTAGACCCTCAGCCAACTTTTTAAATAATTTCTTAATTTTAATTTAAACAATTAAATAAAATAACAATATAAGTTTCACATAATTTTTTTTCATTCACATTTGATCTTATTTATTATTCTATTATTACTCTTAAATAATAATATACATACCACTCTTGTTTTGTTGTGGAAAAGATAAAACCTTTAATATCAATGTAATAACATTTCCAAGAAATTATAACCCTAAAGGCCCATTATAAATTTAGCTGTTGTAAAATATGTTTTAAATGTAAGTATAAATTTTTAAATTTATTGTAGAATAGATGGGGATTAAAATTTTAGGTTCTTTTCACTGGAATAAATAGCCTTAGGAATAGAAAGTCTTGCTCAGGTTAATGTTTAATAAATTAGCAATGACATTGTCAGATAATTTTTAAAATTGACCTTTGTCACAAAATTTCTTCATTTCATCTATTTTTAAGATTGTGCACTTAAGTTCTGGGATATGTTGATTACAAAATCTACACATAATAGATTAATTATTAGAAGTGACCAGTTTGCATTAGTCGGCAAATAATTTAGTTTGACTCTTAAAATATTTTTGCAAATTTTTTCTTTCAAACTTTCTTATAATAGTGAATATTTAATTCTGTAAATGACATAAAATTATTAAATAATGATTTTGTTAAATGTTTAAAGCACTTCAATTTTCTCTCTGATGTATAGTTTATGCATCCAAGAATTACAAAACAAAATATGTTCCTTTTTGTTGAAATGATATGCACATATTTTACTTATTCTGCAATGTATTGCTACTTGTTGCGTCCAATGATAAACTCAGATTTGTATCTACCAGTTTGCAAAAATTAGCCAAGTTCAAAGTTTTTTTTCTTCCTGAAGTAACCTAAAAGGTAAATGATAGAACTCATTACGAACTAAGTTTTTTTTTTGTTGTATTGAAACAAAAACCCTCTTAATTGCCATGTAATAATGAAAACGTCTATAAAAATAAAAAAATTTTAAAGAAAAGAGGAAGTTAACTTTTTTCCTTACATGATTTTTTACAAAAAGTGTCCTTGAAAAAGTAGGAATGCAGATAAAAAGAAACAATAATAAATAACATTATAAAATAAGCAAAAGAGAAACAGAAGAAAAAAAAATGTTCTTACTTCTGAAATATTAAGTGAACCTTAAGAATTAGCTTTCTATGACATTGGTTATCTGTTTTACCAAACTGGAAAAGGTGACAATTAAATAATAGAGTAGGTAAGTTACAAATGTAAGTTTGAAATCTATTGGGCACCGTGATGATTGTAGTTGGTGTGACAGATCACGATGTGGAAACATCCCCTGTATATGCATATTAAAAAAAAGCATTTGTGCAACCAAATATTCAGCAAAAGGGCTGAATATTAGTTACTTCCTTAATTTTGACTGGTGTATTTTTAGATGATATTGATTTTTGCCCTCAGAAAAAATTTCAATTTTCATCTAATATCATTTTTGACTTATTTTAGGAAAAAACAGGTATGACTCGCATTGGAAGAAGGCTTATAGAGGATTTTCTCTTACCAGCATTAGATGATGGACGCTACGGAGAATTGTTGAAATGGATCGATAAAGATAATTGCTATTTCAGTATTCGATGGAGCCATAAAAATGCAGCTAAATGGTCACTTGATGATACTGCTGTTTTTCAGGTATGAACTAAAATTTTAAAGTGAGAGATTTAAAAATGAAATGAAATGGGAGCTATTTTTACATTACAAAATCAAATCTGGTAATTAAAGGTTGTTTTGATGATCCAGTGGCTTTTGTAATTAGTGAAACACTTAAAATTAAAAATATGAGTTTCGATTAAAGATTATTCAATTTCACTACTTTGAACTGATTTACGTTACAGTTATTTTATTAATAAATCTTCAGATAGTCGTTGAGTAAAAAATTATTCTACTTGAGAGTTCAGTAGTTATGGTATTTTAAAACCATTAAAAGAAGAGTGATTTAAGAAATTTGGACTCTAATCGAAGCTCTTAAGGAAATTACTAAATCTGCTTATAACAAATATTTTTCATTATAATTTATTCAATTTTGTATTTCTTTTAAATATTAATTTCTGCTCTAGAATAATTTATAGTTTGAAAAAACATGTTTCTGATGTTTTGCATCATTGCACTAAATTGAGTTTTCTGTCCCAAAATGGCGTATCTGGAACTTGAACATTAGCATGCCATTTTTTTAAAAAATTATTTAAGGGTTAATTGTCTTTCTACTGCAAACTTCAAATGTGTGTTTGAACATAAATTTCTGTTAATAATTTTAGCTGAGCCCAGGCAACTCCTCCAGACTAAAAGTCTGGGACTGTCCGCTACTATGGTAACAAGCTAGAGCACATTTCTAATGGGGGTGAAATGGAGAAAACTATTCACTCTACACTCCTATTTAAAGTGTCTTTTCCTCGTTACCATAGTACCCGCCACAATGCGAGACTGGTGTCTGGAGGAGTTCTCCTGAAAGTCACACTATACAATCCAGCTTGATTTATTGCGTATTTTCATCATACAAACAAATGTTAGGACTTGTTTAAATCATGAGTTTCTAATATTTGTTTGTTATTTTCTTTTAAATATTTAATTCGAAAAGGAGCGTATGTTTGCGTGAGCTTTTGTAATTATATTTTGTAATCATTGCATATATTTTAATATTAGCTTTTGTTTGTTTAAGGATTGGGATAAACTCAAAGGTCATTACCACCCAGAAGTGAAAGGATATTACATGCAAGCAAAACAGCGTTTTAGAGCAGCTCTTTATAAGCTTAACTCTGTTAGAAGATTGCCATGTGATGATAAACATGTAAAGAAATATCAATTAATCTTAGATCCTGAAAAAAGAAGGGCAGAATACTTAAGTAAGTTGCATGAAGCATTGGGGATCTTTACTAAATATTTGTTCAGTAATGTGTTTCACAATTGTTTTTTCATTATTATACTTGTTTGTAAACTGTTCAATATCCTTCTAAGAATAACTATTTTAAATGCATACTATTCTAATGCATTTTACTATTTAATACAATTACAGAACATACTATTATAATTTTTTTTTACTTATATCTTAATTTACTTATTAATAGTAATTATAATATTAAGTTTGCTGGAAAAAAATTGATGACCAAAGAAATAACAGTGCATTTGGTAATTATTTTTTTATGTTTCCATCCTGGTAACGAAGATTTTATCTTATTTCCTTTTTAAACATAAGATTTCAACTGTCATCATCTGACTGAGTCTTAATTTGGTTCCAAACTGTATAGTACTAGTCTAAAAGATGCCTTATATAGAAATAATTGTTGTTCTAATAACGTAAGTTTCACTGTGTAAATATGTTAAATTTATTTCTTAATTGTCTTTGTGCTGTTGACTTCATTCACTCTAAATTACTTTCACTAATAACATTTTTGACTGGGATTTTTTTAATATTTCTTATTATTTCTTATGTATTTAAGAGTTTGCAGGGTTCATAGTTTTCCTGATATTATTGATAAAAATATTTTGTCTTGGTTTGTTTAGCATTCTTATCTGATTTTTTCTCTTTGTTATACACAGCAAGCTTTGTTTCAACAGGAAAAAAGAATTTGAATTTTTTAAAAAGAAGTTTCTTTTCAGCGGGAAAGAAATATCAATGTCAAAACTTATCTAGACCTATCAATGTTGAAACCAATATATTTTCTATTTCCAAAAATGAAGACAAAAATCATGTATCAAATTAAAAGTTAAGTGTCCAAAATCTGCTCAGAAGAAAATGATAAATTTCCTTAATGCTTCTAATATTTTTTGTTTAAAATAGGAAATCTTTGTTCTCGCTAAGATTCTTCATTATCTAAAATAGGGGTGCTCAACCTGCGGCCCGCGGGCCAAATGCGGCCCGCCAACGCTCGATGTGCGGCCCGCGGCCGCAATCTGAACAAAATGGAAAAAAATTAAATATTTGTTTTTAAAAAATAATAAAAAAAATTCGGTAATTTAAATTTACAGTTTTAAGTTTTTGACGCACCCAATCTCAATCAATGTAGTTTTTCGATGGTTAACGTTACGGATTTCAGCATAGTTTTAAAAATCTCAATATTTTTAATACATCATTATTACGATTTACGAATTTTAATTACCACTTTTGACGCTTTTCGTATGTGCCGATTCCAATGACTTTTCGGTAGTTATTGCTACCCATTTTCAAGTAGTTTCTGAAATAGCGATTTTTGAAAGTTATGAAATGCTTTATTTGTGCAAACTTCATGGAAAATCTAAATGACTTTAGATCCTTTCTTTAACAGTTATTGCTGCACATTTCCGCCCGGTTTTTAAAACTTCGATATTTTAGCACGATATTATTATGAATCGCGAGTAAAGAATCGCTCATTTAGATAGCCATTTTTTGACATGGCTTATTTGTAACGATTTTATCGCAAATCAAATTATTTTTCAATCGTTATTTTAGAAATTATTGCTACACATTTCTACAAGGTTTTAAAAGTACCGATATTTTTTGTACGCTATTGCGACATTTTAATTTCAAATCCCGCATTTAAATTACATAACATTTTGACGCACTTTATTTACTCCAATTTCATCTGAAATATAAAAGTATTTAGCTTAATTTTTTAGTAGTTATTACGTTTTCCCCGTGATTTAAAAAAATTCTGATATTTTTAATACTTTGACGGCAAGCGAGTTTTGAATTGCGCATTAAAATAATTATTTTTTACGTGCTTTGTTTGTGCCGATTTTATCATTTGCGTTGTACCGATTCTAACACTAATTTTTTAAGAGGTTTTTCGAAAGTGTTTTTTCTTCTTTCCCGTTATTGCTGCATTTTTATTTGTGATTTAGAATATACCTGATATTTTCACACAATATTACAACTCGTGAAATTCGATTCAGCTTTAATTTTTTTTCGTAACTTGAAAAGTAATTACGTATCTTAGCCGAATCAACACCTTCCCAGGAAAAAAAAACGAGACGTGTTTAAACGCGGTCCGTTTTGCAAAAAAAATAAATAATTCAAAAAACGGCATAATTCTTTAAGTCCCATGAACACGTGCAAGTTTAACAACACACATCGAACCTATTCTTTTTGTTGTCACATGTAATTTAAAAGTCATACATCGTAATTTGTATTTACGCATCTGAAAATTGCGCATCGCATTTCGTATTAACATTAACGAGATTTAAAAATAATCCATCGCGTTTCGTATTTACGGGATTTAAAATCACATATCGCGATTCGTATTCTGGTGTTTAAAATATCATCCGTTGCTACTTTTCTCGCACGCGTTGTAAAAACCATATATCGCGATTCATATTCATGCATTTTAAAAATCAAGAGTTGTGAGTAGTCCTTTCGCAATTTAAAAGCCACACGATTCGTATTCACGCGATTTGAAAAACAAGCATCGAGTTTATTATTTACGCAATTTAAAAATCACACATGGCAATTCGTATTCAAGCAATTAAAAAATAACACATAGCAATTCGTATTCAAGCAATTAAAAAATAACACATCGCTATTTGTATTTCCGCGATTTAAAAACCCAGAAAGGAAGAACACCATCTAGGACAAATTCCAAAACTGATTATGTTATTTGCTCTAAGTTTAATACTACCCACAACAACAGCTTTTGTCGAAAGACTGTTTTCCAGAATGAATTTGGCCTGTTCAAAATTACAGAGTAGTCTTTAAATACAATCATTACATTTTCATTTAATGGCTCAAAAAATATCACATGATCAAGTATATAAAATTATCACAATATTCAAAAACTTTGCAAATTACAGTGTAACCATTAAGACATTTTTTAAACCATTTTCTATCTTCTTGGAGCATTTTATATCATTTATGATTATATGCTGGGAAATGATTTGTATATCATTAAATTTTAACTGTATAAAAAATTTATTTAAGGTAAGTTTCGAAAAGTAATGTAAATTTTATTGATTGTTAATTGATTGTGTATTAATTGTAAATAATAAGTGTCATGTTAAAAATATATTCGTCATAAAAAGTTGTAAACAAGTATCTTAATAGTTTTTTATTATTAAGGGAAATAGTTCCTTAAAATTTAATGTGTTTTCTTCTTTCTTTTTCATCCCTCTCTTAGCCTCTTATTATTAATTTAAAATAAAAATGTCTGAAAGATAAAGTACATTCTTTAATAAATGCTAAGTCTTATTTTCCACTTAAGGGGTTTAGTTTTAGTTTTAATAATTTTTAACCCTATAAACTTTCTTTAAATCAAAGTATTTAACTTGAATTTATATTAATGACTAGAATATTTATTTATTTGAAATTTAATTCTATGAAAAAAAAATTAACGTTAAGATTTATGTTTAAATGGACTTTTGTATTTTGCAATGTGATAAGAAAAATTTCAATTTTTCCATAGTTTTTTAATTATTTCAATTTATCTAAATTTTTTCCGACAAATTGATTCTGATTTTCGAATTCTGTTTTCCTTCTTAAGTAATCAGTTTTGCATTTTCTAATTTTAAACGTTTTAAAGTATTGTATTTTCTGCAAAGAGATTACAAGGTTAACCGACAAAAAGAATTTAGTGTTATATAAACAATGATGTTTATATAGCAATCACCACCAACAATTGCTTTCAATGTGTCGGTCTAAACACTTTGGCATGCGGCCCTTCATTGGTCAATCTGCTGTGCATGTGGCCCTTCACTGAAAAAGGTTGTGCACCCCTAATCTAAAAATATATATTAGTATCTACATACTGCATTGTTTCAAGAACATAAAGAATCCTTTTAATTATTATTTCAATAAGTCATGAAAATAGTCTATAAATTGAGGGATTAATTTACTTATAGCACTGTAGCCAGAGCTGGCAAGTTTTTGACATGTGACAGTTTTTGACGGTTTAAACCGTCACGTCAAAAACCTCACTGTCGAAAATGTCAAAAACCTATATTTATATGTGAAATTTAATTAATACATAAAATTTATCTATTTTTTTTATAAAGGATAGTGTTTCTAAATATGTTCTAGAAAACATAAATTTAAAATTTTGTAGAAACACTTATATTGTGAATAGTAACCAAAATCTTGTACTTTTGAAAGCTCACATATTTTGTAATATTATGTTTTCATTTTCATGTGTTATTGAAAATCTGCAGTGATATTATTAAGAAATTTATTTAAAACCAAATTTAGTGTATAATATAGATAATACTAAAAATTAGACATTTTTAAAGATGAACATTAGCAGTTTTGTACATTAGACATCTTTTAAAGAAAAATCTTTTAAACAGGTTGGGCACATGCAACATTCACAATCAGGGAATTTTTGTCTATTTTTAGCTCTTCTAAAGTAAACTGGGGGGAGGGGGATTACTGAACCGCTTTCAACATACTTTGTTTGGTGGTGGTGGGAAAATGTTCAAAACTAGTTATGTGCTACCGTATGCTGCGAGGAGCAAACGAACTAGACTATTGAATTTTGAATTAAATTTCTACTTCCATCATTTTCATTTTGACTATGTAATGTGATGCATGTTCTAATTTTTAAAATTATGTATTTAATTAGGGTAATTAAAAAATTTCCATAATAATTTGTTTACATATTTCATGGATCAGTGACCGTAATGTTCTTCTATTTCGTTTGACTTTTGTGATTGGTTGTTAGTTTTTCAGAAAAATCAGTAATTCTGAATTTTAAATCTTAAATTTTTTTTAATTCATAGTTAACATAAGACAATACAAATTTAAGTGCTTTCTGTTAAATACACAGAGAAGTTAATGTCGATTTACAGTATATTCAGCCTCTTCATTTACTATGTTGAAAATTTAGTTTATCCAAATACTTGTGAATTTCATTTTGCTGAATACTATATAGTTTTGTTGAATATCTAAATATTCAGCTGTTGAATAATTACTTCTTACTTTCAATACAAGTGGAGAAAAAAAAATTAAGAGATGAAAATTGTTTTAAAATGATAAGTGTAATAATTATAAATATAATAAACAATATGAATTATATTTATCATTATTCATAAATATAACTACTTTTAAATTCAAATTAACATACTGGATAATAAAGATATTCAGTCTAACATTAAAATTTTTTTTTATACACTTGTATCAAGTTTGTAATTATACAACATAACTTGTAAGTTCCTTATAAATATTAGTTAAATGTTCCTTATATGTCAAAAAGGCATGAAATAAACTTTTAATTTTCTTAAATATCAAAAAGAAAAAAAAATTTTCTCAAAATATAAATATTTAAACAATTTTTGTGCAAAATTTTTCTGCACATGCATTTGAATATAAATTTCTGAGATTTTAAATCTGTTATTTTACCTTAATTTTAATAAAAAAATATTTTAAAACCTGCTGATTACCTATAGTATAATTAAATTTCCATATAATGCATGGCAACTGTTGGTAGTTTTGAAGTTTATATATTTTCTTGGCAAACTTCAGTTTTTGACGGTTTAAACCAGTATTATACCCTTGTCATGTCAAAAATCACTTTTTGACGTCAAAAACTCAACCCTGACTGTAGCATAATTTAATATTCGGTGAAAATCTTAGTTCTAAAAATCTTTGCTTTTTTTTCTTCCTCAATTCAGTTTATTTTTATTAGAAACCTGTTAAGATATGTTTTCTTTTTAAAAGAAAAATTGGATGAAAAATAACCTTCATATGATTTTTAATACATTACAAATCTTGGTCATTTTGGTATAAATGTTCCTCTCCCCCCCCCCCCCTTTTTTTTTTAACAAAAGGTTGCAAACTGTCCAAGAAGGATACTGCACAAAATGAGATTTCCAAAGCAGTTTATTACACTATTTTACTCAATAGTCTAGTGTGTATGTATTCTAATTACAAAGTATGCAATCTGATTATTTTGAACCACAATGAAGCCTGTTTATGGAGATGTTAGAGGAAAAATGAAGCACTCTAAAATTCTTTTATCTGGAAAAATTATATTGAATCACAAAAAGTATGTTTTTGTGATGTAAATCACGTTTTAATACAAGGTTATTCTAAGTTCAGTGATAATAGACCTATGTTATGATTAAGTTCTTATTTTTAATTTTTACATCAAAAATTTTGATTATTTACCCGGTTATTAATTTGAAAGTCTTAATATCTTTCTCAGTCTAATAATGTTTTATATTGGTTTATATATTTATAATTAAATAAAAAAATTAAAATGCTATGAAATAAAATTAATTCTAATTATCTGTTTTTAGATAAAACAAAAGGCTTGTATGCCAGAAAAGCTGCAGAGAACAATAACAGAGTATCTGTCATAACTAAGCACTCTTCCTTCGAAGGAAAACAGGAACCAATATATTATGCTCCACCTGTTTCTCCTCCGTCCCCAACCAGCTCAGATCGAAGCGACAGTTCAGACTCCGAGCTTGCCAAATGCATACACGACTTCAAAGAGGGTCAAAAGAATCACAATCAGATGTTGCTCAACATGAGTTCTAATTCTATCCGGTTTTCACCTAAAAAGGAAAGTCCTTTGAGGGAAGTCAACGATGATTCCATACGAGGAATTGTGAGTCCTCAAAGGATGCCCCATCTTCCAATACAGCCTGTACCGGTCTACAATTTTGCACCTTCAAAACGTTTTGAAAGCCCTCATCTACTACTAGTCAAAACTTACAATGAATTTGATAATAGCCATGCTATAAAGGTACGTTGTACTGAGCATCATGATTATTGCATTTGTTGTAGTTGAAATTGGAAGTATGAAAAATCAAAACTTAACATATTGCTGTGATATAACTTTTTTTTTAAAACTTTATTTTTGAATTCTTGCTTTAGTGAACAAATTATGGACTTAATATTTTTTAATTTTTTTTTATTTATTTTTTTACTGTAATTTCCTTCAAACAATAAACATGAATAAAGTTGAGCAATGTAAATTTTTTCGTTTTATGTTTATATTTTGCAATGGCTAAAATAAATCAGTCTTTTTTTACCTTTTATTTTGTTTTATTTTTATTGCTTTATCAGATCTTTTTATATATTAATGTTGAGTTCGGGAATGTGCAGTTTTTTTTCTTTCTTATTTTAATATTAGGATGTTTCACCATTTGAGTTAAATCATTTTCAATACTATACATATGTTCAATGCTGTAGGTTAGAAAATTTGAATGCTTGATTTCGAATGAATGCTGATCTTATTGATGTGTGCAAATTTTTTATGCTTGATATTAGATGAAATGTCCAATATGGGAAATATTTAAAAACTATTCTAATTTAATCATAATTATTTTGCTGTTCAATATTGACAATGAAAATATTTTTGACACCTTAAGAAAGATAAGCATTTAAAAAGTAACTAATCCAATATGTCTGATACTTATAATAAATAAAAAAATTTGGCGTAATTTTATTTTGTTTACTTAGAATTTTGCCCTGATTAATTAGTATGGAGTGAACGGATATACATTTGTATACCTTTGCCATTTTAGACGAGTTTTGTTCTTATTAACATTAATTCTAGAAATAAACAGTCAAATATTTGACTGAATATTTCACCAAAACACTTCAGTCTACATTATTTCAAATTTTAACTATTAATTAATGAGAACAAGATTTCTAAAAACCTAAAATATATTTATTAAATGTAAGTTTTTATATGCATTTCCCCCCCCCCCCACACACACAATTTTGCAGTATGTACAAAAATTCTTGTCACAATTCACGCTTTCATTAACAAAACAATATATGTAGAAATACCTGTTTTAGCTTACTTTTTAAAATTTATTCTATTTTGAGTTGCAATCATCTCTTGTTTTTTTTTTTTCGTTTGATGAAAAAAATAAACATTCGACAAGGTATAACCATCACACACACTTATAACAAAGAATTGAAATTTTACAGAGTCGTAATTTTTAATACATACCTTCTGTTAGATAAGTTATTTGTTAAACTCAATTAAAAAACCTTAAATAGGTTGAGAAACATTAAAAAATATTCTTACTGAGAAAATATTTGATTTATTGCCATGAGCATGTTGATAAATACAATTAGATTTAATGAAGGCTAAAAATAAGCTTAACAAGTTTGAAATTTTAAGATTTATAATTTTATTGACCCAAAGCGTATTAGTGAAGATAACTGGATTTCATATTTGTTTCAGGAGTTGTACTTTCACCATACAAAATAATTATCAATATCTCAACTTCAAGATATTTTTATTGCCTTTTATGACGTGCAAAGCTTCTTGAATTATAATCGAATAAAAATAATACAGTTCAATTAGTTACGCTTTTTTTAGGTATTTAATTTGTAAAAGCTCAACAAAAAAAAATTTTAAATTTGGAAAATATTACTATAAAAATATTACTATATTTAAAAACTATTTTAACTATATTACTACTATTCAAAAATATTACTATAAAATCTTTGTTGGATACTTAGAAATTACTAGAATTAGTAATATTAGCTTGTTCAGTAAAACTAACATTTAACAATCATTAACCTGAAAATGGTTCATACCTAAGTACAATGAATTTTTTTTTCTATGGATTTTGCATAAAATTGATAGCAGATTTACAAGAAATTAGTAAAAGTAGTTTTTTTTTTAAAAAAAAATCTGTTTAACAATAGTGTTTTTGAAATCAAATTTCTTGTTGAATTACTTAACTATCTGGTGGTTACATATGTGTAATTTCGCGATTAGGTGTCCCTGTTACTGATGTTTCTCTGTTCTGTACTTGCTCTGATGTTACTCAACGCTTTCAGATAAAATAGAACACATTTTACTCTGCAGAAAAGAATGGAGCTCAAAATGAGACTTACTACTTTCATATCTGCTATACTTTTAACATTTTAAAGTGTGCACTCTCTCTACTACAGAGAACTTAGAATTCACAAAGAATTAAAAAATGCCCCTGGCAAAGCTGAACATCACTTTCTCCATACATAGTTTTATTGCAAATGATGTAGTCTATTATTTCTCACCTTTATGCAAGCAAATACATCTTTTAACCATTGGCACTTTTATTTGTTTTTTAGTGATATTTTAATAATTCAATTTTAATATATAGATAGTTCAATAATATGATTGTTCAAAACATCTAATAAGAATAATTAATAATCTTGTAGACCAATTTCTTTCTATCTAAAACCTCTTATAGAATAAAGAACAAAAAAATTTAGTTTGATAATGAGAAAATTATTAACTTGAAATAATTTTTGGTTGATAAAATAGGATTTAATTTTTTCTGCCTTAATAAGCATAATTTTCTGCCTTAATAAGCATTAATAAGCATAAATTTTAAATCATAACTAAAATTATGTTAGTTTGATTTAAATTCTAAAAAAATAAAATGCTGAATTTGATTGGATTGAGATATATTCCTATCATACGTACGCAATTCAAATAATTAACAAAGTGCGAACATTACATTCATGAGATTCCTATTTTAAAATATTTTTACTACTACTATGCTGTGCATGAAAAGTAAAAAGATAAGTCTGCATTACTACTCGGTTTTTTCTGCTTTATTTAAGAAAAAACTTTGTTTATTTAACAATTACTTTTAGATCAATGATTTTTTAAATTTAAATCTTATACAGTTATTATATATAAGTTAAATATTATACATACAAATATCTAAAAAAATTAAACATATCCTTATTTTAGCTTAGTGTATTAATTTATCTGTGAAATTTCTCTCTAAATTGTTAAGGCTTGTTTCTGCTTTAATTAAGAAAATATGACTCTGAATATTATGCTATATATATTTAATTAACTTTGAACTGTTAATTTAATACACATTGTTGCTGCAATCTGATGTACTTTAAATTCCTGTGACATGAAATTAGCATATCTACAAAAGTGATTTTTTTTTAAAGGTACTTGAACTTTATGAGGGATATGACTGAGAAAGAAACATATTAAATAAACCATAAAGAAATTGTTTTATTACTGCATGCAAGGTGTAATGTATAAAATACTGGTTTGGATTGTATTTACCCATAATGTAACTAGTTGCACTTCAGTGAATTTATTTGTTTGAACAATTAAAAGAATAAGACTCTCACTAAAATACAATATACATTTTATTCTATTTTTTATTTTTTTTATCTGGATGTAGATAAATATTATAGAGCTTTTTGATGTGGTAAAGATAATTTAAAGATATGTTTGCAATATTAAAATGAAATTTGATTTTGTAGTGATATAAAATTAAAAATTTCTAGACTGTTTATGAGGAAACCCACTTTACTGCTAGATAAACTATTATGGATCATAAATTTTCATTTGGTTTTATTTTTTTCTGTAAATAAAAAAGAGTTTTAAGATAATTTTTGATAATGCAAGAATTTGCATCATTTTATAATACATCAAGTACTAATGTATCAAGTTACTAGACCAAATACTACTGTAATATTATTTTGCTAATTAAATCTTACTAATGGATCATTATATTTATAAATATAAATTTTTAACTATGATACGTCAATAAAAAATATTAGCATGTTCTAGTTTCTTTTAATATCTAGTTCCTGTAAATATTGAATTTTTTTTTTTTAATTATTGGTTTTAATTTAAATTAAAAAACATTTATCTGAAAAAATGAAAGCTTTCATTTTCATACAAAAGAATCTATTTCTACTAAAAAATATTGAAAATTAATTATAACTGATAATGTTTTAATTTGCAACTTGACAGGCTTGCATCTATAATTCTGGAAAATGTGTCATAAAACCGATTTTCATATTTGCATACCCCCAGCAACAATTGCTTTATTAAAAACAATGATGTTTTATTTTTATACAGACATAATACAATCCCTCGTTTACACTTGTTTTGCATCAAGTACTTCATTCCAAGTAGTGTTAAGTTTGTTGACTCTTAATATTTACCATTGAATATCTGAAAAAGCAAGTTAAATTTTCTAAGCTCTCTCTCTCTTTGTTTTTGGGTGAATAATTTGATTGTTATTATAGGCAGAATATGATTATGAAGAAGTTGTGAGTGATTCATCTGATTATGTTCTCAACTTATCTGTAAAATCTGATGATAGTGATGTTCTCTCAAGGTATGTGTGCGAAATGTTTTGATAATACGAATTGTTAAGAATTCATATAATTTGAATACAAGTTTTATTTATCCATTTTTTCAATTTGGTTCATGTTTTAAGTTTTCAAGATAATTCTGACAGCATACACTCTGTGTTTCAATGAGGCGAGATAGTGTTTTTACTTCATTTTAGTATATTTAAAAATGACATGCCTCTTAAGTTTGATGGATGAGAAAATATTTGGTTGAATAATCTATGATTTCTTTATAATTAATATTGGCTAATTAATTTGGGTCAGGATTGTAAATTTTTTGGTGACAGGATATCCAAATGGAAAAAGTGCGCTAAGCAGCAGCGAAACCAAGAGGAATAAAACAAATGAGACAATGAAAAATTGAAAAAATATGACAATCAAGGCTGACGTCATCGGGGGTACCAGCCCTGATGACGTCATCCTTGATTGTCATATTTTTTCAATTTTTACTAATTTTTCTTCGTCTTAATTGAATCAAACTTATTATTAAATTCCTATATTTAATTCTCCCTTGGTAGATTCAGCAAAGAAATAGAACAAAAAGGGCAGGGGGGGGGAGAGTTATCAGTTTGTGGTGATCTTAGATTTTTATCATTAGCATTAATTTCACATTACAGCAAAATATAAGTATATACATATGTTCTGAATTAAGAGTAAAAATTTTTCAGAGTGAACAATTACTTCAATGTGCATCATTTTTAAGTCAGGTTGTAAGCTAACTTTTACGCTAATGTAAGCTAACCAGGTTGTAAGTTTACTCTCTGTTAACCTCAGAAATAATTACTCAGTGGTAATCTAGGCTCCTAAATAAGTGGATAATATGAATTTAACAGTATGTTTGCAATTAACTGTGTGTAACTTAATGTTTATTTTATATTGATTTTTTTCTTCTTCTTTTCTCTAGGTGACGAGAACCGAAACTTTGTTTGCATCCATTTTTTATTCATAATCATTGTTGAAGCAGGAATATAACTATTTTATGAGCTTTCAGTCTTGGAGAGAATGTATTAAAACTTGAACTACAAAATAAAACTTAAAACTTTTTGAATTTAGTTGCTCAAACAATTCAGGGAATATCAAAGAAGATTGTTGTTACTGGTTACCAAAGATTTATTGTGACAACAATTGTTATAATGTGCCAGTTCATTTCATATTGCTTTTACATTTTTTAGTATTTTTATTAGAACATCATTGTTGAAATGTGAAGTTATGTTCTTAAAACCAGAAATGACTTTAAAGTCCCAAAGGTGTTTCTTTTTTTTATGTTATTAACAATTTGTACAATAAAAATGTGATCCTGCCAGTCTTGTGGAAAAATTTTAATGACTTTTAGAAATTTGTTACTGTTTTTCTTAAGATTGCCTTACAAAAGTATATAAAAAGTGCCTTGTTCTGATACAAACTGAATTATCACTTGTTTTTAATTTTGAAAATATACAAATTACTTTTAAATACTGCCTTTGCACCTTCAATCAATCGTTAATTGATTAGTATAACTATTTTTGCATTTTTTTAAAACTGTTTGAAAATGAGAGCAATAAATCATTCTTAAATACAGTGATCTCAATGTTGTAAATGCCATTTAATTGCAGTGATACTTAAAAGAATGCGATGGCAAAAATCCAATACAAAGTAATATTTTATATCATATTTACCCTAAAGAAATATATGGTTAAGAAAATTATGGTAATTTTATGTTGGTTAGAAATATGTCTCTCCCAATGTAGCCATATATTTATCTTTTATAAGTTTTAATTAGAAAAAAATTGGTATTTCTGGCCCATATTAAGAATTATTTTGTTACAAATTTTATATTTTAAATAATTTTTATGTGCATTTTAAGGAAGAACAAAGTGACAGTGTAAAAATTATAAGAAACTTAAAAGCTTTCATGGAAATTTTTGTTTTGCTAAATCTATTCCTAAATAGAAGTGATAATCTGTTTCTGTTCACCATATATTGTTTCATTAAATTTTTATTCAATAGTTGTAAAAAATTTGCATAAATGGTTCCTGTTTAGCCAAATATTAAGCTGTACATAGATAAACAATTTTTTAAAAACAGTGGGAATTTGATGCAGTTTGTTTGATCATGATGTTATTTGGTAATTGAGAAAAATTTACATGTGTTAGATAATTTACTAATCAGCAAAATATTATGTTATACATTTACAAACAATATAATGGAATAAATGAGAATTTAAGAAATTTAAAAATTCATTTATGATTAGGTAGATTATAACCTAATCCTAATAAAATCTGTATTTACTCTTAATATTTCTTAAATTGATACAATTATGTATAATTAAAAAATTTATTAGTTATGACTACCGTGTCTTCCAATGTGTAAAATTGTTGATTTTTTACATTGTTATGTGATACGTTCAAAATTTTATATTAAATATATGTATCTTAATAAAAATTTGTACAGGTTTTCAAATATCTGTTTTTTGGAAAGTGACGCAAGAATATTGTAAATGTTTCATTTTATTAGATATAAATAAGATATCTTGATTACAATTCGATAAGTACTTATATTATTCGACTATAAAAAAAGGTGGAAAAACTCTTACATATATTTTCTATGGAAGAGCTGCGACCAGCTAATGTTACTATTGTTTATTGGCAATAATTCGTCACTACCATTTATTTAAAATGTAGAAGTAGTAGTAATGATTGTGGTCAATTTACGTGGTTTACTTTTTTTATAGCCCCTACACAGTGTCCTTGAATTGACATGTTTTCAATTTTATTAATGTATTCACTAATACTTTATAGTACTTGTTGAAGATGCTCTAGTTTTACAACCAGCCAAAATATACCTGCTTTTATAGGTGGTAAAAATGAAAGAATTTATTGATCAATATTTTGATACGAAACTGTTAATATTCTCTGAATCATTAGTTGTTAACAAATTATATAAAATTTATGTATATAAATATAAAAAGTGTTAATTAATATTAATTGTTCTGGGTTTAAATTTTTTTTTACCGATTTTGTCTTTTGTTTCTTATTATAAAGCGGCAAATTATATAAAAATCCTTAAGTGCCGCATACCAATAGTTTTTTTTCCTGAACCTTGATTTAGCTTTGTTTTCTAGTTTAGCTTTCAAATTTTTATATGTATTTCCTAAATAAATAAAAGTAATTGTAGTTAAATAAATAAATGCTAAATTTTTGAACTAAAGATGCTTTTTATGTTTAAAAAGCTTTTGTTTATATACATATTCTTTGAAGATATATATTTGTATTAAATTTTTTACTGACCTATTGACTATTTTAATAGAAATATTTTCCTTTTAAAACATTGAACCGTGTTTGCAGTCTTAAAAAATGTTCTATTAGTTGCAATTTGCTAATTTTTTTTCTTCTTTTTATTGCAATAATTGATTGAATGTAGTGTGATAGTCTGCTTCTTATCTTAACATTTTTCTATATTTTACCCTTAATAACAGTGTTCATTATCTTCTTTAATCAACTGTAGTTTCATCAAAATACGTTTCGATTGGTTGAAACAAGTTGCGCATTTATTGTTGATCATTCTATTTTTGTTACAATATTTTGTACAAACCTAATTATTTGAGATATGATCATTTTTCACTTATTACCCAAATTTCACGATGCTGTGATTATTAGAAATTTATAAAAGACATTTCTGACTGATTGCTCGTTAATGATTTCTAATCCTTTTGTGACCTGTTAAATTGCTGCATTAGTGAGCAAATGTGTCTTTTTATATTAGTGTGATGTCCTAATCATGATTTCTGCTTGTATGAGTGCCTTATATATAAAAAAAACATGTTTTAAAACAGTGATTTATACTTCGCACTTTGAAATGAATTTTTGTATATGAGATATTAGTAATTGTGCGATTCTATCGAAGTTTAGCCTGTTGTTTGAATGTTGTAACTTCTCAAATGTATGATGCATATATTTTTTTCTGTTACTATTGTTCTGATTTGATTAAAAAATGTTATAAATGTTGTATGCAGTCTCAGATTTCTTTGAAAGTGTAAATAATAAATATATTTTAACAGAAAAGGTTGTAAAATGTGCAGTTTAGAGTTGTTCAGAACTTTTTCTTTTTAAATATTTTGTTTATCTTTTATTTCCTTTTTTAATATTTTAAAATATATATCAACATTTCAACAGATTCCTACGTACAATAAGGAATCTAGCCTGATTTAATGGACTATCCTGGTTTTTACGTATATTAAAATAAAATTTTAAAAATTGGAAAGTATCTGAAAAAATCTTTATCATCAAAATAAATTTTTTAGTCAGCTTACTGCTTGCGTGATAATTTAAAAATAAAGTGTATATGTCATTTATAATAATATATTGGAATATTGTCCTTTAAAATTTATTATTTGTTTCAATTATAACCTCTTTGTTATTCGGAATACATTAACCTTAGAAAGTTAATATGTCATATCAATAAAAATTATAGACTAAATATAATCTTAATAAAAGTTATATTCTCGCCATATAATTTTCCCAAGTCATCTCATCTGCTGGACTTAATTACCATAACTGTATTAGGTTTTTTAAAATTCATTGTCTTAATCAAAAGTTATATTTTAATTTTTTTTTTCTTGACCGTAAAAAAAAAATTACTTATTTTCGTCTGATTTATTCTTTGCTCATATAGAAATTATGGTCTTGATAAGATAAAGTTTTATATGGTTGAAATTTTCTTTCCATACTTCAGTGTTTCGATTTGAACTGTCGTCTTAATCGAAAGTATACTTCAGCAATATTTATTCCATTGTTAGCAATGGTTCCCCCATATTAAAGCTGAAATGCTCAAAACCATCTTTTATTTCAAGTGGTAGAGAGTCTTGTTACTTCCAGGAATTGAGTGTTTTCTTCATTGACAATTAACCAAGGTTTTTTGTTACTCATTGGCTGCTAATGTTTTTACTTAAATTATTTTATTTAATCGCCATAGCACTGTACTTAAATAATTGAGAATAACAGGCCAAATAATCGCGAAGATAATCTTATATTTGCAGGGTTGCCACAGGCGACTGAAATGCAACTATTTTGTGGCAACTTTTTTTGCCTGAAAAGGCTAAAAAAGCAACTCTTTTTCAGGAAAATGAGACTTTTCTGTGCTCCTAGCAAAGTTTTTTTTTAGCATAAATTGGGTTGAAAACCTGCAGCCTGAATTTATTTTCTTAAAACATTAAAAATGTAAAATAAAATTCAAAAAAATTAAAAATTTTAGATCGCAAATTTGAGTTATCACTTTTTAATGCGTTCAATTTGCACTGATTCTATCGTAAGTTTTTTTCGTTTCTCGATCGCCTTTTCAACAGTTTTTGCACGATTTTGAATACGATATTACGATACGTGAATTTTGAATTTGAGTAATCACTTTTCACAATATTCGCTAAATTAAATTTGATAAAAGGGAAAATTTCTTCGAATAAGTGTTTTTTTTTTTAATGAAAAAGTATTTAATTTTCTGCAAATATACTAATTTTTTTACATAAAATTTTAGTACTAGAACATTAACGTTTATATAAAAATTATCATATTTGCCACCAACTTGACTAAATGGATCATGGTATATGACGGTGACCAACCTGTGGCTCTCGATAAATGCACCAGAGTTTCCTTTTAATTTTGTGCTATTATATTTTAAAAAATTAAATTGTTATCATTCCGTATGTGTTTCAAAATGTCTTACATTACTCGCAAACACTGAATTTACAATTGCAGGGAAAAGATAAAATAATATCTTGACTTCTCACAGTGTATATTTAGTTTTCAAACTAAATTACAATTTTTTCAAAAGGTCATTAAAAATAAAACATTTTGTCATTTTCCTCGACGAATATATAAAAAAGTTAGAAGGAATATTGACGGAAGATTTTTTTTTTTTTGGAATCCGTTTGAAATTATCATAATTCAAGGTGACTTTCCACTTACAATATAATTATGACCCAAAAAACATCTGGAGAATTAGAATTAATAGAGATGCAAGATGATCAAGCTCTACAATTAAAATATAAGTCGATATCGATTACCGAATTTTAGAAATTTGTACCCTGAATCGAAGTATCCTGAATTAAAAAAGGCTGCTTGTCGAATTTTAAAGAATTATCAGGAGGAAGGAAAAAAAAGTGTTTAATTTTTTATATTTAAATTCAATACACATATTTTGTACTTTTAATTATGTTTTCAATAAATATAATTTCTGTGAAAAAAAAAATTAAATACCCTTTTTGCTTTCCTTTTAATAGCGGCTCGCGAAAAATTTCGAAGTTAAAAAAATGGCCCGACTATTAAGGAGCTTGGTCACCCCTGGCATATGACAAGTAATTTAATAAAATTTTAGTCTTATTTTTGTTCTTTTTTAGGCAACTATTTTCATGCTTTAGGCTACTAAAAGCAACTATTTTGTTATTTTTTTTGTGGCAACCCTGTATTTGCTCAGGAATTGTGATGGCTATCTTTAAAAATGTGTTCTTATTAAGTAGTTTTTTTTAAAAAAAAACTTTCTTTTGAATGGTTAAGCTGAATACGCGTTTCTAAGACTTTTTCTTTAATATTTTCTGATTTAGTTTTCCTCTGTAGCTTCTCTGAAAAATACCACATGGCCCTTGTGTTATGGCATGTCATACTGACAGTGGTCTGACACTCGCAAAAAAATGACCTAAAAGTTGTTGCAAATTCAACCCCCCCTCCTGATCTTAACTATTTATGAGGTTAATAGAACAATGATAAAACAAAGAAAATTTTGTGTTTGTCTTGCTGAACTTATACTTTTTTTTTTTTTTACCATCATGAATAACAGGAAAACCAGACTGTAATATGTTAAGAAATTTTTATAAAATTATTCTCCTCAGGAGCGGAACCAGAAATTTTTCCCGGGGAGGGTCATAGACTCAGATACTCCCCCCCCCACAATTAATTTTTTATAAAAAGATTTTTTTTTAAATTTTCTTTTCGAAAAAAAAAACTGGGGTTTTTAATGCTAGTCTTCTAATTTATTTTTTTCATAATGAACAATACATAAATAATTCAAGTGTTCAAAATCTTTAAAGAATAAATGTAATGCGTTTTTTTAGAAACTTTGGCAAGTACAATCTTTGGTTAAACCTATTGAAGCGCGCTTCAACATTATTTATGTTTACAATCAAACTATGACGAATTTTGTTTTAATCTTTTGGATTATGATTCTTGAAACAGTGAAGAGCATAATTAGATGGGGGGAAAATCGATTTTTCCGACCTACCTTGTTGTATATACCCCCTTAAATAACTTTTAAAATATTTTATTTCTTTTGTAAACTATTAAAAAATTATTATTATTTTTTTTTTCTATTTTTTTTTGGGGGGGGGCATGACCCCCCGCTGGATCCGCCACTGATTCTGCTTGCGTACATTCATTTATGTTAAGTAAACTTAGTTGCGCCTACAGTGTTCTCGAAATGTAAATAGAACAATCTAATAACAAATAAATAAAAAAATTCTTGTTTTTTTTATACTTAACTGACTGTTTTAAAATACTGTATTGGCGGGAACTATGGATAAACCTAAAACTGGTATTAACTTTTTGGAAATTATAACAAAATTCATTTTTTACATAAATTTATCTCTTTTCTTGTTAAAATATTGTGTTTAACGAATGCAAATACATAAGTAGTTACTCATATGAACTTCTCAAACGCGTGTTTTCTTGATTTTTGTTAACTTTCTTAATTTAAAAAAATATTGTTCACCTATGACGGCTACAAAATTGCTTTTTTCTTGCAAAGGAAGGCAAATACGATGATAAACAATTAGCTACGCATATGGGCACCAATAAATATTAAAAATAAAAATTTAAAAGTGTTCAAGTATTTGACTAAGGTTTCAACTGTGCCGTTAAAATTCGTATATTTTTAAGGGGACTATAATAATTGATAGTGGAGTTAATGGAAAGCAAATAAGTTAGTGTTAAGAGTTTAAAAGATAGTTTAATCTGAAAAAAAAAATACTTATTTTTATGTAAGTATGTAATTTTTTTTATTCAAAACATGAACTTGATTAATTTTGTTTAAAAACAATGTACTTCTGATGCTGATAGAATAATAACTTGATTAAAAGACTAATTTCCTATAGAAAAATCTGAAAGTATGCAAATACTAGTTAAATTTGATTCTCGTTCAGTAGTCTAGAAAAATATGTTTAAAGGAAAATATTTAAATTTATTTCATTAAAATTATTTTTAAATAAATTTTTATAAATTGATATCTTTGAACCATGAATCCCAAAAATAAATACTCATTTATCCAAGTGTTAAGATAATATAGTTTGGTTAAGATAGTAATAGTTTGGTTAAGATAGTAATAGTTTGGTATTATATCGTCAATATAATCGCACATAGGATTAACCACATGAATTTTGCAAATTTGTCTAGAATTACGAAATATACCATTTATCAAAACGCTTAGGTTTTTTTCACAGCTTTTTTTATTTCTTTATTTTTAATTCAGACCACTGTAGTGCGCCGTGAGTTGACAGTTATATATAATAAAATGTGTGTTTGTTAATTAGGAGAAACTAAGGGAAAATTCGTGGAATTTCAACAAGTTCAGTATCGTAGTCGTATATAACAACTCCAAACGACATAGTTTTTTTTCATTTTTTATTAAAAATTGATTTTGATTTCAAAATTTACATTATTTCAACGTATTTTCCCACTTGTTTTGTATTATGAAGTTAATTTGTGCAGTGAACGGATGAAATAATATGAATATCGAAATAAATAAATTGCGAGTTTCTCTAAAAGGAAACAAAAGCAAGCAATACTAAAAATAAATTAAAGCTTATAAAATATAGTTGTCTTCGTCCAACACTTCCTGTTATGATGCTACTGATACAGATAATTTTCTTTTCAACGAAGCGACGTGTCCTTCTGTAGACATTAAGATTTTTACGTAGATATTCATTTAATGTAATGCTACACCTCTCAACGAAAGCTATACAATGTCTTGTCTCAATACTTGACTTCAAACTTCTTTTGTCTTCTGAGTTTGATTTTAAATTATAAAACGAGTTGAAAGTAACAAAATGAATTGATATGTTCTTTAAAATTGTTGATTTATGTTACGGAATTGAAATATATTATTTAGCAGAATATGACCAAGATCTGAGTGATAACTTTTTTATTACGAAAATTTTGTTTTGAATATAGTTAATAACTGGCGTCTTATTAATTATGAATTTTAATTAATTTTTTTAACTGCCCATTGGAGTAATGCCCACAATATTGTAAAGGTCACAACTGATCAGAAAAGTGATGACTGATATTGCGAGTGAATTTCTCTTGTAGGCGCATTTTAATCTCTGTCAACACTGCAACAGTTGCTACGAGACAGGAAGTCAATAACGAAGGAAATGAAATAAAAATTATAAGATTACTTATAAGTGAATTAAGAAGAAAGGGGCTGAATCAAAGTAACAAAAACTGAATAATATTTATATAATACTATTCTTTTATAATGTCTAAAAACTTAACTTGATAATTTAACAATATCGGTCATAAAAACTATAATTTTAATTATTCATGCATATTGTTATCGCTCAAAGAAAATGAAAGGTTTTGGAGTTTGTATTGTCTGATAAGACTAGGGGAGAGTTCGGCTTTTAAAATCAATATTAGTTTGCAATTACCACTATTCCTTGAACAGCTGCGCAAGAATAAACAATTTTTAAAATTTTGGTTCAAAATAAAACACATTTTTAGGGCCGACTAAGAAAAGGTTTTTATTATGATGTATATGTAACATACAGAATTGACGTGCACTATGCTAATGGTACGCAATATGAAAAAAAAAATTAAAATCAATATTTATTGTAATTAATTGAAAACAGGAATTAATAAATCGTCAAAATGAACGAATTGCGCTATATTTCATGAATCGGTGCTCATTGTTATAATTGAGTATAAAAAATAATTACTGTATTTTAAAATTGTATGTAAAATTTCACATGAATGAATAAAATAAATTTTTTGCTTCCATTATGCCAAATAAAATCATAATACGTTATTCATTGGAGAAATAAAATATAGATTTATATTTTAGTGTTAGTACATTTCAAAGTTTTTGTTTTTTTAAATAAATAAAAAATCTAAAATTCTCCGCTCTTTTTTTTCTTCTTTCAAGTAGTTGCTTAGGTTTGCCTTCTAGAAGGTCCAGCTCTGTATAAGTTTATGTAATAAATATAATTGAAATTTTATATTAAAATATAAAAGACCTTATACTTATGTTTAATAACAAATCGTTGATGTACGTATTTATTTAGATGCATAAACAATCAAGATTTTATAAAGAAAAAGAGCGAAAAAAGTAACGTGTTAAGACATGGGAGGGCAAAAATTAATAAATACGTAATAGCGATATATTTTGAATGGAATTATAGCTTTGTTACAAACTTACAATAACTATTATTCGAACTTTAAAAGTTATTGTTTTTTAATAATAGAAAAAAATATTTACAACTACGTCATTCTGACTGCTTACATTATTAATGGCATATAAAATATGTAACCTTTAGAATGCCATATAAAATATGTAGCCTTTAGAATGATCAACTACGGGTCACGAAAAATGCTTCTCTAAAGGTGATTATTATTTATTTATTACTATGTATTATTATTTTTATATTTATTTCAAAATCCTTTCATATTTCGGTTTATTCCTTTTATTTACAAAAAAAAAAAAAAAAAATGGTAAAATCATATTCTAATTTAATTAAGTAGGCATTTAGGATTAAAGATTAATTTGTTAAATTATTAGTTTAAATCGAAACAATTTGAACAATTAGTACCTAAAAACTAGAAAATTGTTCATAAAAACTCTGCATTAGTTGTATAAAATGTTTTTGTAAAGCAAGTGTTTTTAACGATGTCTATAAAAAATACAGGTAATAAATTTGATAAAAATAAATAAGATATTTGTTGAATTAAATTTCAACCGAATTCTTCAAAATTCGAAACTTAGTTTAAAATATCAATGCTCTAACTGCAACATGTAATAAACAATATTAATCAATATCTATTTATACTTAAAACCATTTTTTTTTAAATTTTTAATTTCGAAAATTAATTTTCTCTCCCAATTTGACTCTCTGCGTAATAAGTATTTAATAGGACCTTTTATTAGAAAACCGAGTTGGAAAAACGCGCTTTATAAAAAAATAAATAAATAATCCAGTTAGGAGAAAATAAAATATTTCACCTCGCTTTATTTTAACGCAAACACAGCGCAATCTTTTAGAATGTTATTTATTTTTATGGAAACGATTCTCTTCACGCTCTTGCTATGATCGATTCTATTTGTTTCCTTTTCCAGTTAGCATGTGAAGTTCTACCACTTTATTAAATATAGTTCTTAGTAAAAATTATTCTAATCGAAGGCAGACAAAGATATTATTTAAAATTCAGATTAGATTCTCGTTCAATTTCACGTTCTCTCCCTTTCGTTCGATAACCTTGATGGAGTAGTTTTTTATACTGATAAGCTAGTAGAGTAGTAGATGATATTCTTCCGCCTGAAACGGGACTTTTCCCTCTAGGTATGTTTTGACTTTTTTGAGAGTGAGTCTTGCCAATTTCAATTTCAAACAGCGTAAAAGCACGTTGTCTGTGAGAAAAAGAAATATCTCTATCGGTTTACACACGGCATACGAAGTAATTATCATTACTATATATTTCTTTTTTTTATCATATTTTTAATTCAATGTATAATTTCATTTTAATATGCGGTTATCTGTTCTTTTTTATGAATTAAAAGTGAATTTATTGATGATTATTCACTCTTTAATTTTAATATGCTGTTATCTGTTAATTTTTATGAATTGAAAGTGAATTTATTGATGAATTGGATTTTGTAGGATTATACTAATTATTTATAGGATTATTAATAATATTTTATAATATTGCTATTCAAACCCGTAGCCAGTATTTCTATCCTCAGGGGGGGAGGGGGTATTAGATGTCCTCACCATTAATAGGAGTATCATATATTTATTAATTAATAACATTTTGGTTTAGATTTATTTTTATATGTATGATATATCATCTATATTTGTTTATTTAATATTAATATAAATAATTATAGTAATTAGTATATACAATTTAGATTAAGAAGTATAAAAACTTGTCAATGGGAGGACCTGGGATTTGAATCCCATTGGCGGCTTGTAGCCGAACCAGCTTCGGATTGATGGTTTAGAAAATTTCTTGGAAGTAAAGGTGGGTAATGCGCAATGCTAACCGTAACGAAATTTGCGGAGTTTTACATTCATAACCCCCACTCTCCCATATCGGCTGTTGCGGGAATGCTTTAGTATAAATAATAACTTTATTTCAAAAAATTAATTTGTTTTGATTATCTTCTAGGGACAAATGCCCCCTCTCACATTAATTTCTCGGGCCTGTAGGAATTGATTGGATATGATAAAAATAGTTAAAATCAACAACAAAAATAAATAGATGATGCAATATTTTTCTTGATAAATGTATTAATTATTATTATCACATATTTCATTTAAGTGAGTGCATTATTAGGGGAAATTATTTTGCTTATTTTATTGTTATAATTTTTATTCTTTCTAATTTTTTTTACACATTTTAAAGGAATATATTAATGAATTGGGTATTATTAGGTTATTTATATTGCGGGTTGCATTTGATTGCATATGCAAAAAAATATTTAAAAAAAAATTAAAACAGTTGATTGAACAGAAAATAAACCAATGATAATTTCTGACGATTGTTTTTTTTTATTCAATATATTCTATTTATTTTCAATGGTATGTTATTTATTTATTTCGTTTTTTTTTATTTAAGTTAAAAGTAAATCCATTGATGGAATGGATATTATTAGATCATTTAAATTGAAGCTAGAAATTAATTGGTTATGGGTTTAAATAATAATCGTTAGAATTAGCTAAAATTAAATAGTTCATTAATTGCTTTTATGATTTGTTCAATATATTAAATATAAATAATTTATTTTTTATTCGTTATAAGAAGTTGTGCTTGTGAAGTTAAGAGTGGCCTATAATATAAAAAGTACTTAAATGACCACTAAGCAGTTACGAGTATTGCAAAACTTCAGCTGCAAGGACTCTATTGCAGCAAAACAAAAAAACAAAAAAAGTACGAAATCCGTTTTTAATGTGTTTTTCTCTCCAGTCTTTTGAATAAAAAGAGCCCCGGCAGCAGGGTGCACTTGCCCCCCTCCTGTTTTTTTTTTTTTTTTTTTAAATAAGTTTAATCAAATAAGAATTGTAATCGTCTTGTTTGCTGTTCAAATCTGTTTATAACTTTTCCAATGAATTCTGAGTCATCTTTGATTCTTTTCTTATGCACACTGAGCACTTGGCAGATATCTAAGCTATATTTTTAAATTTCATTTAATAAAATATAAATAATAATATATTTTCTATTAGTTATTTTGTTTAACAAGGGTGTATAACACAAACTGACTTCTCACAACTGTAAAACTTCATCAACACAATAAATACCAATGTTAAGCGTGCACAAACACGTTAGTATACGAAACTACTGTTTGTAGTTATTTGTGTTTCAATGCCAGCGCCATCAATACAGTTTCTAGTGGCAAAATTAGCAGGTACAAGAAATTCATACTTTTTTTTAAATATCTTGTTAACAATGAAGAAATATATCTTGAAAAAAAATTAACAGATGAAAGTTTATGTAATAACAAAACAAAATGTAATAAAAAAATAATAGAAAAAAATTTTTTTTGAGGGGGGGGTTAGTTTTTTAGAGGGTTGCACCCCCTTTTATATTATTCTGCCGGGCCCCCTGGGTAGAAATCGTATTGTTTTGCAGGAAGGATTGCAGATCGTACTCTAAATGGATTGTTTCTATGCCAGACATAATTTTACAAAAATTAAAACTTTGGAATCTTACACATTTTGATATTTCAATGACCATATAAAAAAAACCCCAATAGGGATGAAAAAAGTAAAAATAATAAAAATTATTGTAATCTTTGCGGAATAGGCCATAATATGCATATGCAATTGTAGAATTAGTCGATTAGTTAGTTGACTGATAACAATAAATGCGTGCAGACAGCGGTGTATCGCATGACAATCAGCTTTTAAATTCAACTTCTCCAAAATCAACACTGGTAAACGCAGTAGAGGTTGAAGGTAGAGGAATAGGGGGGGGGGGGGGGAAAGGAGATATCTAGAGTTTTGTGAATTGTTGAAAAAGAATTAATCAATAGGAATTGAAACAAGTTTCATTTGACATTTTTTTTATAGATTCATTTGTCATAAAATGCGCTCTTAATGCAAATAGGAAATTTAATTTTGTCAAATGAACTACTATTATTTTCAGATTATTTTTTAAATGAATCGTTTCTTATACCTATTATTTATACCGTACATCTAAATTTACCATCTAATACCATGTATACTTACATTACAGTATGGTACTAACAGGGTGTTTCGTAATCATCGCCTTTAATACATCGTTTTAAAATCTTTGTCAAAAATTAAGTATATAAAAAAAGTTTTTTTTTTAAGAATCATAAATTAAAATATTATCGAGGAAAAAACAAAAACGTTTTTGAAGAAATCTGATGAGTTACTATCGAGGAAAGTTTGATGAAAAACATCAAAATCAGTTAGATTGTGTGACAAAACTAAACTTGTAGTTGTTGCAACTGCCTTAAAACCCCTCTGTTCTGTTTATCTCATTCGGCATGCTAGCAGGTTTCGAAGTCAGTTCCCCGCTTTCCTCAGTTGAGATTCTTAGATGACGGAAAGGTGCCGTGCAATAGTGACTTAGTAATAAAAAATTGAATAAATTGTATATCAATATATAGTTTTTGTTGCATGTAGGCTAAAAAAGATTTTTTATTTTTATAAAATGGCATATTGAGTAATAAATGTGTTGAAAACATAGTTTAACTTTTAAATAATAAAAAAACGCAAAATATAACGCAAATTGATAAATGAACACATTACATTGATATACACACAAAGATAAAATACGTTACATCGTTTGCGTTTATGTAAGTTTAATTTAATAATTTCTCGAGAAAGTTCTGGAATGCACATTGTAAAGCTGCTTGAAAACAAGCAAATACTAGTTAGAAATTTATAAAACTAGTGGGCTGCGCCCCCTGCTCGCTAACGCTCGCCAACCCCCGAAAATTGCTACGCAATCTTATACGGTTTGCTTCGCAAACCAAGCTCGCTTCGCTCTCTACTAACTTAGGTACATTGCAAATGCACAAAATTCTAAGAATTCAAAACAATCATTCAAATCCATATAAAAACTTTTCTTTAAAAAAGAAAAGTACATCTTTTTAGTAAATACTAAGTCATTAAAATAAATTTGAATGCAAATAAATGACATGTAATTCGTTAAACCTATTCGAAATGTGCTATAGTATAATTCGTGATATAAATCAAAAATCGTCAAATAAATTCGTAATATATAAATTCGTGAAAAAAAGCGCTTTCGACAAAATAATAAAATAGAGATCTATCGACAAAGACTTCTGCCTAGCTTAATAGTATGAGATTGCCGCAGCTGATGCTCTCTGGTTATTTCAGTTTCCGTTTTTAAAAGCGCTATATGTTAAGCCACCTCAGCTAGATTTGGCATGTGACATTTTTAGCGGCAATCATTGGTCGATTTTCTAGCGTTGCCATTCGGGGAGTTGTAATGAGGCTTTTTTTTGTCGCCGTGTAAGAGAAATAGTAACGTAAACAAAACAAAGCAAACGTTGTCACCGGCGGAAAAGAAATACAGCTAAAATTTGGGAGCCACGTAAGAGAATTATATATATTAGATGATGAAATTTAATTTATGCACTGAATTTCAGGGCTGTCTAACTTTATACGCTTTTGTAAAAAATGTCTTCTAATGGTAGCTAAATGAATGGTTTAATTAATGTATGATTCTTTGCTTTGCATATTTCATTTAAAGTTATTTTCCGCGCTACTACATATAAATCATTAAAAAAAATCACATGAAACGCCACTTTCTTCCAACTTTCACGTGGTAAAGTTTTTAAAATGTTGTTAAAATTACCAAAAGTTCTGAAAGCTTTAGTTTTTAATTGTATACCACTTAACAAAATATTTTGCGAAAAGCGTATTAGTTGGCAGCCCTAAAATTTCACACTATCCCAATGCTCTTCCCTGTATAAATACAGTTCATATTATATCGAATTTGCAGATGCCTAAGCGTGGACGCAAATTCATCACCGAATTTTTAGTCCCTAATCTTAATGAGGAAACATTCGGAGCGAGACTCGCATGGGTGGACTATGCAAGCTCAATTTTTCAAATTCAGTGGAATCATAAGGCTGCCTCAGCATGGAAGGAAGAAGACTGTCAAGTATTCATGGTAAGATATCTTATTTAATGTAAACTTTCTTTTGTTAACGAGTTTCAGTATCTAACCTAGTTAGGAAGGGTGTTGCGTCAATTCGTCGGGCTAGCCATGGGAGGTTTTCGTGATTACCCTCTCATGTAACGTTTATGCGGGTGAGTTCAAACCAAAAAATCCTCCACGAAGCCCAGTGTGCCGAATGCTTCACCATTCATGAGTTCCATGAGTTTGGTTCAAAATTACAAGACTACGGAGTTGAACATTGATTGTAATCTCAAAATTGGGCCGGCTGCCAAACGTCTGTTATAATATAATATGCTTGCAAAAGACACTAAATTCAAACAGAATGTTGTGGTTAGTCCTTAACGTTCAGCGTAATAATTTCGTGAAAAAGATATAAATTGGTTAAATAAATAATCCTCAGAAGCTGAAGCGGTAAGATATTACCTGATGAGAAACTTCATTTGTTTCAAAAATATATCAATAGGAAATTACAATCGTCAGGTTTCAAGCCCTCAATTTTCAAGACATGTGAATGAAAAGAATTAAAATTGATTTAAAATATTTGCCAACTAAAACTGGAAAAATTAAGGTTTGTAACAAAATTAAGAAAAACCACAGTAGCCGAGAGAGAATAAAAGATAAAAAAAAATCGAACAAGAAAAATCCCAGTGGCCGAGAGGGGCAAATCTGGGTAAAATACATTTCCACGCGCATTGCAGTGGCGGTGAGGAGCTAATGTTATTAGCAAGGGAATCACCATTCATATGAATCTGAAGACGGACATTACAGGCTTTTCATTGCGGAAACTATGCGGGTCTGTGCGGAGGAAACTAAATGTCTATGCGGAATTAGTATATGAGGAGAATAAAAGTTTCAAACATAAACCTTTCAAACAAAATTCAAAACTCAACTGTCTAAATATTTTTTTTTCTTTATCTAAAGATCGAACTTTTACGCACTGCAACAATGCTATCTAAATGATTCAAGGGACGACATATTAAGATGAATCCGCTATTAGACTAGTCTCCAAGTCCCCACGGAATTCCTAATATACAGAAAATTCTAAAGATACAGAAAATTATTTATACAGGTAAATCTTTCCAACAAAAGAAAAATTCCGCTTTTTTTGAAAATTTTGCGTTCGATAAAAAAATGCCCCTACAAAAAAAGAATCAAAAAGCGAACACTGTTTCCTCCACGGAGGGTAAATCTTCCCAACGTAAGAAAAATTCCGCTTTTTTTGAAAATTTTGAGTTCGATAGAAAGAATGCCCCCGTTTGTGTATCATGCTCCCTTATTTCCTTAAATGACTACTTACTATAGTAAAATAAGCATTTACTGTTGCAGTGTTCTCCCCTCTATGGTTCTCCCTAGCGTTTTTAGAAGGGCGGTCCTCCCTTTGATCCCTATAAATGCGCCCTGTTTGCCCTTTTTGTAAAAATAAGCAGTCATCACTTAAAAACACTGCCTTTTTATTTACATTCCATTCTTAAAAGAAAATAATTCCCTGTTTAAATAATAAGCTGGTAAAATTATATGTGTTTGTAGGCTTAATTCTGATTACCAATATTAATTTGTTAGGATTATTTTCAACTCATTAAATTTTTGTAAATATCTCTTTTTTCAAGGGTGTTAATAACTTTTTTAATGGTTTCAAAATTATTTTTAAAATAAATAACTTTCTTTTAAAAAAATGCAATTTTAAATGCTTATTTGATCATAATTTTCAGCTTAAATTAAATGAAATTCTCTCAAGTGTATCAATTAATATTTTTTTTTTTAGTTTACTTTTTTGAAAGAAAAAAAATTATGTCCATTGTCGATTAGCATGTCTTTTATTATTTTTATAAATTACAAATTTTTCTCTCATTCTGATAATGAGAGAGAATTATTTTTGAAATATATTCATAAAACAGTATAAGAGGGTAATTTAAAAATTTTTGAGCATCTTAAAATTTTAAAATTTTTTTACATAATATTACATATTTTGATATTTTTTTAAAGTGCCCTTTCAAAACTTTAAGTGCTTTCAAAACTTTAATGAGTGCCCTTTCAAAACTTAAAGTGCCTTTTCTGAGAGGCAGCGCCCTGCCCTTTTTTATTCCTTGGGAGAACTCTACTGTTATCAATGACGTCAAAATTATTTATTTCCCTTTTACAATAACGATTTGGAAACTTGTTGGAACATTTCTGTTTTAGAAATTTTTTCCTTTTTATAAAATATTGAGCTGCGTAATTCAGTTCAGAATCTGTCGACAAAAATATTCTTACTCTAGTTATATATTTTAAATCAAAATAGTTGTTCATAATAAAAGAAGAAAAATTTCGTTGAATATTCTTTTTTTAGAGAAACAAATTGATTTTTAAGATGGATTCATATTTTTGTCTCAACTTGAAAGGAGTGGCCACAAAGGTCTGGTCCAAATAGTTAAACTAAAGCCCATTACTGTTATTTTACTTTTTTCATCTATCATCGTATCTCTAAAACTATAACAGAAAATCAAAAAATATTACCTCAGAACTAATAAAAATCATTTGTTTAAAAGTAATTTTTAATAATTATTTAATTACTTGAAACATTGACTAGTAAAGAAAGAAAATTTACATCGCAAAATGATTCTTTCCTTATTCAAATCCTTTCTTAAAAATTCCTGAAAAATATTTTACTAATTAAATTATAAATAACGTTGGAAATTTTTACCGTTTTCAAATTAGCACTCTTTATTTTCAATGATTCTTAGCACTTATTATTTTCAAAATTTCACACTACGTTTTTTTATCATTTATAAACTATTTGGTTTTCTTCATTAAATTATTGAGACTTACCAGCCGTTGCAGCGTTATAAAAATAAAAAAAATGGTAAAAGATTTATGATAATTTTCGCCGAATTTTGGGTGGAATGAGAAATTTTAACTACCAGAGCATGCTAACAATTTAAGTTAAAATATCTTGTTCTGAAACTTAAAATAATTATTAAACTTAAGTGAAATGTAAAAAGGGTCCGTTCAAATATTACAACAAAAATGTTTTTGAGAATTTTCAGCTAAATAAAAAAAAAAAAAAAAAAATTACAAGCCCTTTTCCATAGAGCCGTGGTGGCTTAGGGAATAGAGCCCTCACTTCTTCACAATGAAGTGGCCCGGGTTCCAATCCCAGCGATGACTGGCCGATACGAATTCCATATTCAGCTCGCACTGACCACAGTGCTGACGAAAAAATATCCCCAGTGATAGACGAATCATGGGTTTGAGTCCCCTTACCGTCAGGCTAACCGTGGGTCGTTTTCGCGGTTTTCCTCTCATGTAACGTAAATGCGGGTGAGTTCCATTAAAACGTCCTCCACGTAGGCAAATTTTTCCCTATGCGTCTTCCTAGAGTTCCCTTGTCTTCTATATTGGTTTCCAAATTACAAGGCTTCGGAGTTGAACATAGGCAGCGGTAAACTCAAAATTGGGTCGGCTGTTCAATGTCGATTATAAAATAAATCCCCTTCCTTAGAACCGTGTTGGCTCATGCGACCGAGCGCTCGTCTCCCAATGTGGTGACCGGGTTCGAATCCCAGTCGTGGCTGATCGATACGAATTCCTAACTAGAAATTATGCTCTCGACGAGTTGTACCTACTACGAAATGTGCCCGCGTTGTTTTGTCGTTGTAACGAGTTGAGCCTACGACGAATTGTCGTTTCGACGAGTTGTACCTTCGACGAATTGTCACCGATACGAATAGTGCTCGTGACTAATTGTGCCCGCGATAAATTGTCTTTGTCCCAAGATAACCAAAATTCGAACTTATGATAGTTTTTATTAAACTGAATTACGCGGCGCGAACAAAAAAATAATTAACGTAAACGTAACGTAAAAGTTAACTTAAAAATAAATGTTCTCTTATTTTTATTAGGTTTAGAAATAAAAAATGAAAATTCTGATCGAGAACACATTATTTCGATTCCTTCTTCATTTATTTATTCTTTTTATATTTTTCTGGAATTAAATATGTTTAAAGTATTAAACGCAACCTGAAAGAAAAGAAAATTAAAACTGAATTAGATCAAAATTAAAAAAAAAAAAAAGAAAGAAAGTACAATTTGCTAAATTTGAAATTCAGATCAGGAAATTTTTTAAAGTAATATTTACTTTTTTTATTGCATAAGTGGTTAGATATTATAATTTTAGTTACTATAAATTACGTGTAGGTTATTTTGTATGCATTAAAGAGATAAAACCATTATTTATTTTTACAATTCCAGACGTGGAACAATTAAGAGCTTGACAACAATTAAGGAGGATACTGACAAGTCCCTTTTTCAAATTGTTTAAAAAAAATTTAAAAAAAAAACGCTTTTGGGGTAAAATACCATTATTTCCATATCAGTAATAATCTTTTACTGAGCATTATACTGTGCTGTTATTTATTGGAAATTGTGGATACTTGAAAAGTACCTATCTGGAAACAACACATATGAGCAGTTTGACTAAAAATGTTAAATTCCGAAATAATATGGCTGATTATTATATTGCTTTTCACTTGTTGCTTCAAGCGTCTCTAAAGTATTAAAATACTGTTCCAAACAACACCAAATTTGTAAAACTGGTATTCTAAGCTGCACCATGTGCAAAATTGTTTAACATGCACTGAAAATTGCTGCTTCAAAACATCAAGTATCAAAAATGTTGCATTTGTACCATTTAAATATCAGTCCTAAATTTGAATATGCTTACAATTAAAAAAAATTATTAAGAATAATTCCTTTCACTGAATTATAGATTTTTTTTACTTTATTTTATAGGAATGGGATAAAAAACGAGGTCATTACAGGCCAGAGGAGAAAGAATATTTTACTAAAAGCAAACAAAGATTTAGAGCTGTTTTGAATAAGTCAATTCAAGATAACGAAATAACGCAGTTACACTCAGAAGATAAAACAATTAAAATATATTTCTTAGGTATGAACCTCAATATGATTTCTAAAATAAATTATTTTTATTTTGTGTACATGTTGTGTTAATTTAACAAATGTTTGCAGGACCACCAGAAGCTGCTCCATTTGATTTAAAGTTTGATATTTTAAAAGACGCTGTGGATGAAAAAAATATTATCCTAACAAATTATTTAGGTAAGTTTTTGATTAAACAAAACATTTCTGTTAATTTAACTATCAATTTTAAAATAAAAAACAATCTGGCAAAAGTTAATATGTAAGTTGTTTAAAGCGTTTCCACAACATCCTGTTATGAGCCAGAAGGTTCATGAAGCTAAGGTTCCATAATTTCATGACCAAGGGCATGATGGTGGTTGTTTAACTGCCTTTACTTCAAAGACAAACCAGTACACATCAATCTGATAGGTGCATTGCCACTGTGGATCAAATCTTGATGATGACTTACAATGAAAGTGCTTTAATCACTGATTCTTCGCTGCTCGTGTAAATATTATGACATGTATCATTTAAAAATAAGTTATTGAATAATATTTGATGAAAACATAATAATCACTATGTACTGTAATTAGAGTTGGGTACTGATTCGAATCATCAACTTGCAACTGATGCGAATCAGTTGTTTTTATCTAAATAGATTTAAATTAAAATTAATTATTGTTTCTTAAATTTCAGTTAGTTTTGTTTCACAGTGATACTTTGCCTTATACATTTAATAAAATTTTCTTTTAAAACCTAAGAGATTCATTATTAGGAATTAAGATTTTTTCCAATTAAAGAACTTGAAGAATTCAGATAAAAAAATAGAAACATTTCTTTTGTAGATTAAATTTAACATAGTTAACAGCCTTTATAGCAATTAGCAATATATACAATATAATTAATTATACAAAAGATTTAATAAGTATATTTATTTACTTAAAAGAATTCATTAATGAGAAAGAATAATAATTTTTTTTTCGATCAACATTAGTTAAAAGAAAAATTGTGATAATAGTAAACTTTTTTCAAATTTTTTGCAATTTCAAATTTTTTGAAGCATTTGATTTGAATCACGCGACTAGCAATTAAGTCGTGTAAGTCACGTTATTCAAATCAGTGATCCAAATTACTAGATTTGAAATGCGATCTGAATCACTTAATTCGAATCAGGATTTGAATCACTGATCTGAATAGCATGTTTTGAATCATTGATCCAAATCACATGAGTCAAATCAAGCAATTTGAATCATGTGATTTGGATCAATTTTCAAATCAAGTCTTTCAAATCAGTGAGTCAAGTCATGTGATTCCATTTATGCGATTTGGGCCTCTATTTGAATAACTTCGAATCATGCGATTCGGATTACTGATTTCAATCATGTGATTTGGATCAATATTCGAATCACGCGATTTTGATAATTTTTAGAATTTATTCATTTGAATCATGCGGTTCGGATAAACTTTTACTATTATATTTATTCATTTGAATCATGCGACTCGGATAAATGATTCGAATCATACTATTTGAATCATACTATTTGAATCACTGATTCTTAAGGAGGGACTCTGATTGTTGATTCGAATCATGCGATTTGGGTCACTTTTCGAATCAAGTGATACAGATTAGTGACTCAAATCAAGTGATTTAAATCATGCCATTTGGATCAATGATTCGAATTTGATTCAAATGAAATGATTTGAATAACTAATTCTTATGAAGCAATTCACATCACTGATTCGAGTCATGTGATTTGGATCAACTGATTCAGATCTTATTTTGAATCTATTAATTTGGATCACTAATTCAAATAACATGACATAAACGATTTAATTGCAAATCACCTGATTCAAATCAAATGCTTCAAAAAAATTAGAAATTGAAATAAGTTTACTTACCTATCACTATTTTACTTTTAATTAATATAGATAGAAAAAAGTATCATTCTTTCTCATTAATGAAGTCTTACAATTAAATAAATATGCTAATTATATATTTCATATAATTATATTATATATGTTGCTAATTGCTATGAAGACTTTTGAGAAATCTTAAGTCATTAATAAAGAAAGCTTAAGAATTCCTTAGGTTTTACAAGAAAATTTTAACTATATATGACATAGCATCACTGTGAAACAAAACTGAAATTTAAGAAAGAATTATTCACTTTAATTTAAATCTATTTAGATAAAAACTGATTCAAATCACTTAGATGATTTTCTTTTGCCCAACCGTAACCGTAATAAATCAATAGGAAGAAAAAAATATTTTTGTTTTCTTTAAAAATAATTAGTCCCGCAGTGGACTGATCGTTAAGACACGGTTCCCAGCAGATCACCGAAGTCAAGCATCACTGGCTGCAGTCAGTGTGCGGGTGGGTGTCCACTTGGATCAGTCTGCGTAGGGACCGAGGGTGTGCGGTATTGGTCCTCGTTAAACTGTGCTGCCGTAAAGTGCTCGACTTCGCGCGCAGGTCGTTGGGCTACCAAAGCGGGGGTGCCATCCCCTCCGCAGAGGATCAAAATTGTGATGGCATGTCTTCGGATCATCCTCCGGGATGTTTCCCAGACCGTCGCCAATAGCCCATTGTGCAGCTCTAGTGCGACGTAAATTAACATCAATAAAAATAATTAACCTTTTATTGGGTGGCAAAAACACATGTATTAGAATGTGCATATTAGTATATACCTGTATTAAAATATTATAATTAATAATTTTTCTTAATATTATAATAAATAATATTGATTGAGTCGTGGTGGCTCAGGGGTTAGAGTGTTCTCCTTCTAATGAGGTAAACTGGGTTCTAATCCGAGCAATGTCTGGTCGATTGAATTCCGCAACGTTCACAGTGCTGACGTAAAATATCCTCAGTGGTAGGCGGATCATGAGTTATAGTCCTCTTGCAGTCAGGCTAACTGTGAGAGGTTTTCATGGTTCGCCTCACCATGTAACGCAAATGCTGGTTAGTTCCATCAAAAGGTCCGCCACGAAGGCAAATTTCTCCCAATTCTTGATCCAGGAGTTCCCTTGCCTTCTGTATTGGGTTCAAAATTGCAAGGCTACGGAGTTGAACATAAGTAGCTGTAAACCCCCCAAAATTGGGTCAGTTGTGTAACAACGGTTATAAAATAATATTGATTAAAAAGTAAGTATAAGCAGTGATTTAGCTAACTGTTAAAGTTAGTTAACTATTTTCAGACAAGGTAATAAATTTTACATGGTAACTTGCGAGAGAGGGATATAACGCAAACAATTTTTCAATAATTTTATGTTTGATGTAATTCTGATAATTTCATTGGTACAGAAATAAAAATTTATGGTTGAGGGGCACAATCTTAAGCATAATTCCATGTATGGAGCAGGTGTTCAAAATAGTGATTTATGTATGTTTAACTCTATAATGTAAATTATATTAGGGATAAATTCTTAGTTTTTTCTATCCCTATTGTAAAAGATATGTGAAATATGTAAAATGTTAACTACGAGAAAACATAATTTCTTATGACACTTGGAGCTTTAGTTTCACTGACTATTGTTTTTAACCAAAATAATTCAACAATTTTCCTTAATTTACAACTTGGAAAGCAGTAGAAATCATTTTTTAAGTAATTTTTGAACCTTAAAAAAAATTGAAATGGACACTTTTCTGAACAAAACAAAGCTATAAATAATACAGAAGAATAATTATGACAAGACCCCTTATTTTCTATGGTCTGTATAACTGTACTAAAATATTCGTGAAATAAGTCTTATAAAATGTTCTGTAGTATGAAACAATTCCTAAATCTTTCTGATGTAGTATTAAAATGTGTAATGAACAAAGAATTATTTGAGCGATCCTTTGATGTCTGTGCTTATTAACAATTTATCAATGAAATTTTTTATTGCACGGTCATTGACTACGTTAGGAATGTATTTTAATTTGAAGCTTTATAATAACATACTCATGTTATTTAACAATAAATTGTTTCTAGGAGTGGATAGTGAATTAATCGATTCTCTGCACTCAGAAAAAGATCAATCTACAAAAGTAAGTTATATTTAGCTTAATTATAAATTTAACAAAGAGTGTGGCAGATTCATTTGTTTCAAGTTGTATATTTCTACACACAAGTCATTAATTTTATTAAAAAAATGCATAATTATCAGAAATTTTTTATTGTTATGTCTTGTGTGGCTCTGTTTACCCCGTTACACATGCTCATGCGACTAATAGGTAAAGAATATTGTAGATTTGTAAAGTAAATATGCACACACACATTTTCTACGTTCTAATATATTATTAGTTACTGAAATATAAGTGGTAAGAGTCAACATTTAAGAAAAAAATTTAGCTTAACTAGTCATGTGCATAAGAGGATTAGTAATACAACAGTTAAAGTAATAAATCTGGCTATTATTAATAATACCCAGCGATTATTATTATTAACTGATTACGAACTCATTATTGATCAAATTTGCAGATAAGTATCAAAACGAAATAGTCATCTTTTCACTCAAGTTTTATCAGTTACAAAGGAGTAAAAAAAAACATAGAAATATGTATGTTACAAAGTATTAAGTTATAACATGTTACAAAGAATGTTGCTTAAGTTTTAAATGTGCAAAATATAAAAAGGTTGTAATTTGTTTAAAAGAAATATAAATTATACTCATCCTGATCCAACTTGAATTTGTGTCTCTTAAATTAAGTATTGCTCAAGTCTTGCATATAACAATGCTCTGGCAATTTAATTATACTGATATGTTCATGAAGCACCTGATCACATTCGTTACAGAAAGCTTATCCAGACTGTCTTGGCCTGTAGTATATTTAAGGAAGAATATGTTCATCATGAGTGATTTAATTGCATTTACTTCAATGCTTTCATTTCTTGAATAGTTTTATTGAAGTTGAAATTTTCTTTATTTTTAGATTGATTACTCGAATGCTTTAAAAGACCACAATTATCAAAATGTAGAAGAGCATAAGATTTCAGGTGAATACTTTTCATGTACTTATTTTTTTTATTTGTTGTATGCTATTGATACAAAATAAGAGTAAAGTAAATTCAACAAATTTGATAAACCTAACGAATACTGCTTTTAATGTTTTAACTTGAAATGGCTTTACTGATTAAAAATAAACTAAGGTGTTTATTTTTAATCAGTAAAGTACATTCAGGTTATTTGGCTCATCTGTTCAAGATCAATAGATAAGTTAATTAAAACTTTGCAAAAGCTCATTAATAGTTTTTCAATCTTTTCTTTGTATTTAAAACTGATAAAATTTGGCACACATTATAAATTTTTATTAAATTGTTATTAATCATGTGCATTTTAAAATAATTTTTTTAATGTAATATTTAATATTTCTGATTTATTTTTCTAATTCTCCACTGCATTAATTAATATTTCATTATTTTAGTAATTTTTCAATTCTGTGCTCAAAAAATAAGTCTCTAAAGATTGTATTTTGCCTTTATTCAGCTTTAAATTAATGGATTTTTTCCCCTTCATTTTTCAGTAAGTTATGATGACATCTGTTATGATGCTATTACAAGAAATGACATGTCCTTGTATAATGATGAACCAAATGTTTATGCAAGTTTGAATATGATGGGCCAAACAATTGACGAGGTAAATTTATTTTATTATGATATTTATTTAATGAAATTGTTTATGCATTGCATAACTTTAATAAGAATGTAGTATATTATGATCCTGAAATTTTACCAAATTTCTTACACTCTTACTTTATAATATTGCAATATTCATTAAAGCAAATTCAATGCAAATGTAATTATAGCTTTTATAGCTATTGCAATGTTCATAAAAGCAAATTAAACGCAAACTTAATAATAGAGAATTCAAATACAATTACTATCTGTTTTCTAGAAAATAAGGATTGGATATTTTGGGGATTTTTTAGAAAAATAAATAAATGAAAAGAATTTATATTTAAATATAAATATGTATTAATTTATTTAGGAAATAAAGTAATAATTTTTTAAAAAATATTTTTGATTTTCAAACATGGAATTAAGCTATTATGTACAAGCATGCAAGACTAATTCAATCATTGGTTACTGCTCTTAACACACTACGTGATGGATGAGAAAAATGTAGGAAGCTTTCCCGAGTATAACTAACTGATTTCATTGTCAAAATCTCTTTTTCATTATTCTTGTTGTACACATTCTAATATAGATTTTGTTTTTCAAATTTTTATTCTTGTAATTTATTTTTTATGGCTCAATAAATACAATAGAAAATCACTATAATTATATTAAAGTATACCATAAAACTAAATTATACCATAATAAGTATACCATATAAGTATACCATAAAACATAGTAGTAACCACTACTTTAGTGTTTTTTTTTTTTTTCAAAGAGACTACTGAATTAATTTTTCAATTTTTTATTACAAGTTTTTTAAACATTCAGTTATTAATTTTTAAAATCATTTTTTTTACGAAAAAAATCTCAATTTTTAATTTAAAATTTCAAAAAAAAAAAAAAATCCAATGTTAAAGTAATCTCAAATAGTAGAAGTAGTAATCTCAAATAGTACAAGAACAAAAAAAAAATGGTTTCAAAAACAAACTTAATTTTTCTCAGAAAAATTGCATTGAAAAGTGATTCTAAATGTAAAAAAATAAAACTGGAAGAAAAAAACTGTTAAGTGCATGGTGTCTGGAGGAACAAATAAAGAAAAGTTTTATAGATTTTTTTTAAATTGATAGAACACTTGACTTACATTAAATAGATTTTAAACGTTTTACAAAATGCTAATTTAAGATTTTAGACCAACTTATTTTAATAATTAAAAAAAAAATGATATATAAAAAAATTTTCAAATGTAAGATCTGAAATTTATCCAAACGTAACTTATTTTAAAAACACTATGGATTTTAAATGTGTCATGATGTATTCAAACATTTTTCAGAAATTCACCAAAGTAAAAATTAATTGACGAAGCATTAAGTTAAATCTGAAGATTTGATAGTAACATAATTAAAAAAGGGCTATTAAAACATACTGATATTCCTTTGATAATTTAAATAATGGCAAAAAAAACAAACAAACCAAGAAATATAAGTTACTGTTGAAGTTATTTATTTTGGCCACCCCATATAAAAGATCTGTATAGCAATAAATTTTTACATAAATTAGATGTAATTTTATAATTTTTGGATGAAATGATTCGTCTTTTAGACTTTTTATGATAGCTATTTTGTTAAAGCAATTTTTTAAAATTGTTATTGTGTTTAATTTTTGTTATACATTTCAGACTATAAGTAAAACAAAAGTAATTACATGTAAATTCTTATTAGGTACTTAGTCTTTTCTTTATTAGCCATTAGCCAAGTTTCAATTTACTCAATTCCTTTTATGGGTGGGCTATAAAAGGAATTTAAATAGCTAAGCATAAGTGTTGTTTTTTCAATATTTTATTTCTATGTAATAATTGGTTTTTTATTTTAAGTGTAGTTTAATTTTTACTTTTCTCTGATAGAACTTCTTGGAAAATCTATCTTTAGCTGTTCTTGACTCTAAAAAGGAATGCAATCCTCTGCTAGGTAATTTATATGATTTATTGATTAATAATTCACACTAAGACTTATGAAACAAACAACTTAAGAATTTCGAAATTTTCACAATTTTTAAGTTTAAATCAGAATATTTTTTCAAGCAAAAACATATTCTTATTTTTTTCCTGTTTATTTTGAACTGAATTATACAAAAAGTGCATAATTTCTTAAACAGAGTGAAAAATACATTTTATGAGACAATTAGTTAAATAATTACGTGAATAGCCTCACTTGAAAGACTTATTGAAGCGTCATAGAATAATTAATGTATTCCTATACGCTAACCTAATTAGAAAACATAAGAACTTAAAATTCGTCTTATGCTTAACATGCTAGCAATTTTTGATGAACTAAATTTCAATGATTTTAGTAAAAAATTGCTATAATTGTTTAAAATTTTATTTTTATTGTTCCATCAATAATGCTGCTCACATGTTTTCATATAAATATTTAATTCTTAAAATATATGTTTTGCTAGTTGTCATTTCATATAAAACCAATGGGCAATTCCACGAAAGTGTCAACTTTTAAGTGAAATTTTTTTTTTATGAATTGCATATTTTAATTTTAAAAATATGTTCAAAAATAGCCAAAGTCTGCATATTACTGTTTAATTTTTGATAATTTTAAGTTTTTTGAATCTGGCAGCATTCTAAAGTAATCACATGGCTGACAAGCAAATTCCTCACATTTGTGCTCAAATTGTTTTCTTGAAAAATACTTATAAAATAAAAGAAATGTATCTTTCTTTTACAATATTTTGATAAAAATATGCATATAGTACAAAATTTAAGCATTTAAAACATAGCCTTTAAGTCATTTTAACTTTAATATATTAAATAAAAGTAACTTTTTTTGTGTCATTCCGTCACATGTTTTAGTACATTTTTTTAAATAGCAACTGCGTTTTTGGATGAAAATGTGTATATTTTGGAATATAAAGCAGAAGTGGCATAAGAATCAATGAGAAATTGTAAAATTCTATGCATTTGATTATTAACCTCCAATAATTAGCGTGACGGAATGACACATCTTCGGCGATGGAATGACAAAACGAGTCCTTGAGAAGCTTAGTCAAAAACTAGGGAATTATTTCTTTTTCAATTAACCTAATGGCTAAAACAGCTGTTGAAAGACAGATAAAATGTTGAAAAAGACCAAGATCCCCATGATATGATGAAGAAAAAAAACAGAGAAAGAAAGGCAGAGAAGAAAGCTTCCGCGACAAAAGTTGGACTTAAAAAACTCAGAAGTGCAAACGCTGTTGTGCGGAGATTGTGTAAACAAAGAAAAATCAAATTCTACCAATCTCTTCACATACAAATAATTTAAATTCCCTATACAAATTCCTGCAGAGTCTTGGTAAAGCCATAAAAAAAATTGTACACTCACCATAAAAAAAATTGTGCACTCACTTATATATTAATTCAGTCTTTATGTGAGAAGTATTTAACATCGAACTCAAAAGAAATTAAGTGAGAAAAGTAATGTTGATGAGCTGTTTAATTTGGCTAAAAAATTTTTACTGTCAAGATGATGTTAGTTACAAGCCCCCAAGTATGAAGGATTCAGTCATAATACAAACTCTGACAGAGTAACGAAGAGTGCAGATGCAATATATACTTATGGCCTTAAAAGAGGCTTTTCATAAAGAAGCATATATTGATGTAAAGTGTGTCTTATCTCATTTTTGTTCTTATTCTCATTTTTGTTAAGTGTATTTCATTAATACCTCACAGCACATGCACCTATAAATACCATTTAATTGTGATGTTGTTCTAAAAGGCCAAACAAGATGTTGGCTGCTGTAAAACGGCACATAATATGTAAAAGAATTTTATGATTTCATAAAGTCGAAGCAACAAATCGAAGAAGTTTTGTTTCTGTCCAGCTATTCTATTTAAGAGAGGGCAAAAGAGAATGACTTCAGCTAGACACTTGTTACATTAGCATTGCCAGGAACACGAGACCTGCACTAGATGCTCATGTAGTTGAGAAGCGAATCATCAAAATTGGAATGCTTTCTAATTTTAACCAAAACCAAGTGTATGATTTGAAAAGCCACTGTTTTGAAGAGGAAATGGAAAATATGATTGAGTATGAGGTCGGCTCTTTAATCATTGTCCCATACTGCGAAAGAAAAGAAGGCACATTTATATGCAGCGCAAATTACTTTGATAAACAAAGACGATTTAGATGTTAAAGTATTTAAAGAACATGGGACAAAAATTGATTTATGCATAAATTTCCTGAGAACGAAGATAAGATGTGACATTGGCAAGTTAGATATAAAACCTCTTCTGAGACAACCTAATTTTCAAACTGTTGAAATTTTAACTGATTCTTACGTAAATATTAATTCTATTTATCTGTTACATTCCGTTTATCATTTACATATTAGTAGAGCATTTTTTAAATGAAGACTTTCTTCCACTAAACTTTTTGTCATTCCGTCACAGCAAATAGATGTTAATAACTGCTAGCCAACCTGAGGTTAATTTTCCAAATTCACAATTTACATTGCTTACACATTATACTGAAAGTAAAAAATAGTTCAGGAAAATAATAGTTGCAAAATTCACAGAAACTACCAGTTCTAAGCGGTATGCCGAAAGCTTGGTTGCCAAAATGTCATTCCGTCACACAAGTAAAAAGTTCATAAAATTAAAAATAAAAAAAATACAAAATTCTTTTTTTTTAGTTTATGAATCACATTATACCAATAATAATGATATGCATGAGAAAATATCATGTTTATTTGAAATTAGATGCATAGAAACTTCAATTAATTGTCATCATGCAAGTCAAAATGTCATTCCGTCACATATGGAATTGCCCCAATATTTATTAAAGTAAGATTTTCTTAAAAGGGTAACTATTCCTTCAAAACTTTCTTTAACACTAAAACAAACAATATTTTTAATTTTGTCCTTCCTTGATTCATTTTTTGTGCATTATTATAAATTAAATTAGTTATATTAAAGCTTTTTTTTTATCTTTTAAGCCTAATTTTTATATTGAATTGAAGTTTTTAATAGTTCTATTTGTTTTTTCATGTAGAAAGTAATTCACTTTCATGTGGATACGGTAATCAGGTTCTTAACACAGTTGCGTTTGATGATTCAGCGCCAGATAACTCTTTGGAAATTTCATCAAAAGTAAGTTCAATTGTACAAATTATTTTATGGTCCACTCTTATTAGTAATGAAAAATTGTTATGAATTATGCATCTAAGAAATATTTTTATTAATTTACAGATTTTATTTTTTGGAATTAGCTTTATTCAGTTTTTAGCAGCTAAATAAGTTAAAAAATTATTTTATTTGTAATTAATATATGAAGAAAATAAATGACTAATAATAAAGAGAAAAACGCCTAGGAATTAAATGTTTCGTTAAAACGTGTCTTTTTTATTTTCAGAGGAGATTAGAACATTTTGATAATCCCCCTGCAAAGAAAAGCAAGATATTATTTTGTTTGAATGATACTAAAGCAGCCGTATAAAATGCTTAATCATTCTGAGAAATACTATGTACAAAGTGTAAATATGAATAGATTTATGTTTTAAAAAAATTGAGATTGTTTAGAAGATGCTAAAAGCATTCGAAGTCTGTGTAAAATGTAAATAAAACATTTATTTTGCTCAAATAAAGAATTTATTTTTAAGACTCATCATCATCATTGACCACAAAAGCACAGAGGCTTGCATTTCTTTATTCCTCTTTAATCTGCATTTTTCTGTACAGATCATGACACTTTTTAGGACTTGTTTTACAAATGGTTTCGAACCAATTTTGTCTTAAAATCTAAACGTTAACATTTTAATATTCAGGGTATCTGTTACATTTTAGATTTTCAAATTCATGACTAATATCATGAATTTTTCATGACTTAACGAAGTTACTATTTTCTCCGACAAAAACACAACAAGAAATTTAAAAAAGCATTATAAGAACATAAATTGAAATGATAGGTATAACCAAAACTGTTATACTGAGCATCTTCTTATATAAAGATTTTAAATTAAAAAAAACAGTAAAGGAAGAGCTGAAGCAATAAAATAGTTGAAAAAAATAAAAAAGCAAAAAAATTTGAAATTACTTTCCTTCTTTTTAAGAAATGTTAATTTTTTTTATGAAATAAAATAAAACTAATTTTTTTGAAATCTCTATTTATTTTGGACAACTATCAGTCATAAAAAAAAATTGCATCTGCAAAAAATCAAACAATTAAAACAGTAACTATTTATGGCAGAAGTAAAGAGAGCCCTAGATATATTCTGGAGAACCAACATTAGTTAAAAAAATTTTAAAAGTTAATATCTCTTATATTAGTGTCATATAAGGAATTTAAAAACATGATAATTTTAGAATTCAGAGCTACTCCCTTTAAATTTTTCAAAACTAATAACTTAATATATATTGAGGCATATGCAGGTGGCTCCTAAGAAGCTATGTGACCAGAAATCAAATAAATTATTTTAAATTAATTTAACAAAAAATTATTCAGATGTTATAAAACAAAAGACATTCAGATGATTTCCCTTTATGAACTTTAACTAAGCATGCTACAGACAAGATGGTAATTTACATTCTAATCTGAGATGCAAATTTTTTTAATCATTGCTAACAACTTAGTTGCAATCAACTTTGACAGCATCAAAAGTCATAGTGTTTTTTAAAAGAAATACATAATATGAAAACAAATTATCATGCTAGTTATTTCAATATGGCAAATGTGTTGTAACCTAGATTGAGATGTGCATTTCAGCTTACAATAAATGTTTAATTCATGTATTATTGGCCGGCATAACATGGATGCATTATATACAAATTTTTAAAAGAAATGTTAAATGATTAAAAAAAGGTGATAGCACAGCAGTATATTTAAATAGGTATACAATATCTTTAATAGCAAATTTATAACATGTTTTTTTGAATTCATTAAAAATAAATTTAAATATTCATGAAATCATTTGTCATGAAAATTTTATTGTTAAAAGAAATGTTAAATGATTAAAAAAAGTTGATAACACAGCAGTATATTTAAATATATATAAACTCATGTTTGTGAAAATTGCAACACCATGAAGGACTTGTGCGAGTGAGCTGAAATTTTCAGGAAATGCAAAGTAGAGCATAATATGCAAATGATTAGAATTTTAGACCCGTAGCGCATGCGTATGCTGAGCAGCGCCCTCTGAACGGTGAATGGATCCGAATAAATAGACGGCTGTAGCGAGGCGTGTATGGTTATCGGTGGTTATCTGCTAGTGGTAAACGTTAGCTCAGACGTTACTTATGCCTCTTCGACGAAAGAGAGCGAGATTTCAACAACTTACGGAGTTCGAAAGGGGGAGAATCATCGGCCTTTGTGAAGCTGGATTGTCTCATCGTGCAGTAGCCGTTTGTGTGCAGCGTAACAGCAGCACAGTGATGCGTGTTTGAAAGCAGTGGACGGACGAGTGTCAGAGAACTCGGAAATCCGGGAGTGGATCCCGAAATGTCACGTCAGCTCGCGATGATAGACACCTGGTCCGCATGGCGCTGACAGGCCGTATGGCTCCCTCTATACAACTGGCAGCACAGTGGTCAATAGCTACAGGTGTTTCATTCGTAGACGTCAACTGCAGCTTGAACTGCGCGCAAGGACTCCTTTATACAGGATCACCATCACGCTAAACCACAGCCGCCTGCGGCTACAATGGGCCAATCAGCATAAGGACTGGCGTGCTGATTGGCAGCTTGTCGTGTTTTCTGACGAATCCCGCTTTAATTTGTGGTACCATGATGGCCGCATTCGTGTCAGACGCTATGCCTGTGAACGCCACCTTCCGGAGTGCATTATTGAACGCCACAGTGGACGAACACCCGGAGTTATGGTCTGGAGTGCCATAGCATATCATGGACGATCTCAATTGCTGCGAATTGTGGGTAATCTGAACAACAACCGGTACATCATTGAAGTTTTATAGCCCCAAGCTGTTCCTTTCCTTCAAGCCTTGCCAAGCGCTGTATTTCAACAAGACAATGCCCGCCCTCATATGTTCTGTTCAATCCTTCCTTGCATTGCGGCAGGTACAGCTTCTTCCTTGGCCTGCGTATTCCCCAGATACGTCAGCGATTGAACATGTGTGTCATTTTGTTGGTCGGTGCCTCGCTCGTGATCCTCGTCCTGTTGCTTCTACAGACGAACTTTGGGTACGCATACAAACTATATGGAATGCTCTTCCTCAGACAGACATTCAAAATTTGCTTGACTCCATGCCACGTCGTGTAGCAGCGTTTATTGCGGTGCGTGGTGGCTACACAAAATACTGATTTCGATCTCTTGTTATTGTTTGTTTGCTTTGAAAGTTTAATCATTTATTTGTACCACTACCACTCAACTGTGTAGTAAATTTCATTCAATTATGACGATTCCTTCATGGTGTTGCAATTTTCACAAACAGGAGTTTTTACAATATCTTTCATAGAAAAGTCATATTATGTTTTATTGAATTTTGAATTAATTAAAAATTAATTATGAGAAATAAAACACTATTTTTTTTAAAAAAAATATTACCATACCATATTTAAAAAAAAAAAATCAATTTGTAAGGTACCTCAAATATTATTTTTTCTGACTTTTTTGATATTTTAGGGTATCCACAAGCATTCAGAAATAAATTTTTTTTTTATTTTTCCCAACTCATTTCATCAAATTTACATGATTTTTGTAAATATTTGTGACCTTATTCAACAGGCCTAGGGTTCTATCCTTAGGCTTACCAAAGTTCACTCAAGACTTTCATGTTTTCAGTGGGTTGATAAAAATTTAAAGACTAAACACTGGGGATTCCCACATAAGGTTGACCATCTAACCAGAACATCAGCTTCTGCAACTCTGAGCCCATGGTCTAGAAAACAGGGATGAGCACATAAGTCTTGACCCTTCATAGGCTGTCACAGATATGTCTTAACTTTTTTAAATATAAATATATTACAAAACACTTATAAATGTCACAAATTTAAAATAAACAATTTTAAAAAAAATTATAACAAAGCCAATTCTTTTAGAAAAAATATAGAACTTTTAGGTAACTCAAAAATAAAATTATTCTTTTTTAATTATACCCCTTGACTTTCAATTTTTGTTAAATTCCCCTATTTTTCCTGATATCTCTGTTCTGCGACTACATTGTAAGCTACAAAACTTCAAGTGGGAGGTTTGGATTCATCTCTTATCCAGATTATGAACCCAGGACTATTTCTCGTTTACAAAATAAAAAGATGGCTTAACCTGAATAAGGTACTTTTCAGACTATAGTGTGAAATCAGCTGCTACAGCGAACTTGCTTAAGGGTAGAGAAGCGATTTCTAACAACAGGAGTTAATAAGTTGGTCCTGCATTGCAATAAAAAATGCACAAATAAGTTTTGTGATCATGTTGAAAAGTGAAATAGAAAATTTTTGTATTTTCTGTGTACTGTTAATAAATAATTTAGGAGAACTTAGAATCTTTTCTTTGGATCCATCCTTGTACTATAAAATATAAAAAATAGCTACATATTTGTATATTTTGATTTATATAAAATTCAGTGATATAAATAATGATAAATATCTCAATTGACTAGAAAAATTTAAGTAGTGCATCGAGCAGCTTTCTCTAAAAAAGATTTTAAAATTGACTTTTTTACAAGACTAGATTAAAAAATATACCATTACATAAATCTGTATAAAATTAAAATTCCATGCAATCATAAAAAAAGTCATAAAACATAAGACATTATAAAGTTTCATCACCAAAATCAAAATTTGATCCAGCTGTACTTGTGAGGCTAGAATTCGAGCCATTTAATTTCAGCAGGTCAGTTTTTGATAAACTTAAGGCTTGACTAGGTCTTTGATTTTCATTAAGTAGTGAATGCATTCTTGAATTTTCTATCTTGTTGCTCTCTGTCTGCATTTTTGTATCACACGAGGAAAGGCACTGATCATCCAAAGTTGCAGTCAAAGCTTTGTAATGGGACATGAATTCCTAAAAACATGTTACGTAAATTGCACTCATTTCATTGAAAAAAAATTACAAAAAACTTTAAGACTCTAATCTGAGTTAGATATTCTTGTGATCAAGCACACTAACAATTGCAGTTTTAATTATTTGCAAATGTTGTGATGTTATTGTGGTTACATTATAACTTACAGGTGTAAATGAATACATGGCTATTCTTGCATTTTTTGTTATTGAAATAAAGAAAAATACTGACTTAGTCTCCTCCTACCTCCATACCACATTCATAAAATATAACTCTTCACATTTTTTCTGATCACTCAAAAGTATTGTCATGACCATGTCTTATTTATTTGAATGAGTATAGGTTAAAACCAGGGTTGGCTTTTTGCCGGCAGAAACTGGTTTTTGCCATGCCAGTGGCAGAAACTGGTTGTAAAAACCGGCCAAAACTGGCAGAAACTAAAAAAAATTCTATATTAGTTCTGGTAATTGCTTAATGACATTTTGTTTAAGTAAACTGAAAAATGTAACTGTAACAAACTTTTTAATTTATTGTTTGTAAATATATATTACTTTGTTTAATATTAAATATAAAGAGTGCAGTGCAGTATATCAAATATTTATATTAAATAAAGAATAAAGTAATGTAATAATAAATATAAATACTAAATTTTAGTTTATTATCTTAAACTCTGAACTTCAGTAATTATTATCATTTAACTCTTAATGTAACTGAATAGAGCTACTTTCAAATAGTTTTTTTTCTTTTCAAGACATAATTTGCATGGCAACAATCCAATTATTATAACAGTTACAGTTTTAATCTTTGCTGTATGTAAGAGGTAATATAATTGGTTAGATTCACTGATTCATAAATGTAAACAGCAATTTCACTGATCACTTTGTTTAACATTTAAATGTTTTTTCTATGAATCATCCATTGTATGTCAATCTCAGTACTTAACTTTTATGTCATTTTCTGAATTTCTGCCACAAATGTGGCAGAAAAGGGTTTCTGCCATGCCAGTTTTAACCGGTTTCTACCAGTGGTTTTAACCACCTCGGCAGAAACTTGCCAACCTTGGTTAAAACAGGTTTGTGAATTTTTTTATTAGAAAAATATGAATTGTCAGTAGTAAAAATCTTCCAACCAAGGCCAACCCACTAATTGATTATGATGAAGTATAATAGAAACAAACAAGTATTTATAGTTTTGAAACAATATTGTTTAAAATTCAGAAATAAGTAAATACAGTAGAACCTCAACCACATTTCTCATGGGACCATTCATTGTGAACGATAGATACAGAACAACGATAAATAGGGTAAACATAAAATATTAAGTAATGACTTGAAAATGTATGAGAAATATTATAAAAGTAAGGATTTGAAAATTAATAAGTTGACTGTAAGTATTAAAAAAATGGTAAGTAAAAAAAAATCAACAGAATGAACACTTTTGTTTCCTTGAAATATTCGAAAATTTTAGTTTGAATACAACCTTTTTATCTCTGCGCAAAAAAATAAAATTTCGACATTTGTGAAACATTTCTGTGAATTTTCTGTATACTCCCATGACTACAGAATGTTGCTCATTGTTTCAAAAGCTTTAAAGCCTTCTGCAAATGTTGGCAATTTCTTTTCAACTTTTTCATTGGTATCACTTTCACACTTCTTCAGCTTTTGCAACCATTTCTTGAATCGACGATATAGGACAGTAAAAAATCCTCTTTTTCTTCCTTTATTAGCATCAGGAGTTAATATTTTTCTTCTCGAAACAAAAACTTAGATATTTTTAAATGTGGCAAAATTTCTGAACAATAGACGCAGGAATTCGCTAGCTTCAAGAATGATCTAAACAGGTATTATTAACATCGAAAGACTAGTATTTGAGATGGAACTATTTAAACAAGAATACGGAACATATAGGAAAACGGAAAATATGGGAAAGATGGATCGAGGTTCGACTGTAATAAGTATAAAACTAAGTTCAAACTGTGGAAAGGATGGAAGATAGCATTTAAGAAGAAAAGATTTAATTTTCAGAATATCTAGAAATATCAAACAAAAAAAAATATATACATACATTAAGGTCTTCATCCACTTTTATGTTTTTCATAGTATTATAAGCTGTAGTATACATTTCAATAGCTTTCACGCAAAACATCATTTCAATTTTTATAAAATTGAGCAGAACATGCTAGAAGGAGAATAAAATCAAAATGAAACTAAATGAATTAGTAAATTGTAGATTTATATTTATGGGTGTTGCATTAAGGGGGCACAAGGGGACACATACCCCTCAAAAAGCTTCCTCAATAATTCAAAGTCATTTTTTTAGACCCCGAAAAGCTATTATTTATTTAAAAGTAAGAATTTAAACAAAAATCATTTAAAATAATTTAGATAGTTTATAAATTATTTAACTAAATCCTTTTATGCTTTAATTTTTATGATTATAATTGTTTCAAAGATATTTTATTACTATAAAAAGTTTAGCAGGGTCAGGTGGGATAAAGTGGGTAAAAGATAAAAAAAACATCTATTTTCTCATTTTAAATTGAGATAATTGACATTTTTAGAACTATTTACTGGGATTGCAGCAAGCATTTTTATTTCAGCTTTTTAAAACTGATAAAAATTTAATGTTTACGAACTATCTGCTTTTGATCAACTTATACAATATGTTAGCTTAAGCTGTTGATGAACTTTCTTCTAATATCATTAAAAACTGGCAGAAACTACTAATTTTAGTTCAAACTGGTTGAGGAACATCAAAAGAACAGATCTACATATCACAATTTAAGAATAAATACAGATAGAATATAGATATGAATAGATGGATCTTAATTTAAGAATGAATTTCAAAATTCTATTTATTATGAGTTGTTTATTGAGGTGGAGTAAAGTGGATATATGGTTAGGCTTAGCTAAGTGTTGTATGATAGGCATTTTTTTTTCACTTCTGTGTTAGCTTTAATAAGTATCTAATGCTCTATATTTTATAATAAAATAGCTACAAAATAACTTACTTGGTCGTTTATAGACCTACATAGTAATTTTAACACTGAAAACAAGATATTTTTTAAAGTTTATTTTTTAAAGTGAAGAATAATAGAGGGGGAAATACAATATAACAGACATATACATTAAAACAATTACCAAAATACCATAATGGTTTAACTTAGTGAGCATTACCAAAATACCATAATGGTTTAACTCAGTGAACTCATTTAAAGATATATAAATGAGTTATACACATTCATATGGCAGTTTTTTCATGAAAAAAAAAACAATTTCCTTCAAATAACTAAATTAAATTACATGTCTGCTATAAATAGCAAAAACACTTTAAATTACCACTTTAGATATTAATTTTTGCATTTATATTTAAAATAAACCAAAAACTATTAGTTTTCTATATTGGAAATTGTGTATAGTTCAGCAAAGTATACTGCATCCAAAGTGAAACGTAATTTTGATAGCCATGAAACATTAACACTTTAATTTAACAATACGAAATTTTTTTTTTTTAAGCATTCATTTTTTAAAAATATAATCATGATTAATAAATTAAATGTAATAAGTTAAGAGCATTTTTATTTTTAAAACGATATTTATATATGTTTTTTTCAGTGAAATATATACTAATTTTAGAACTATACCCACTGGGGTAAAATGGAAAAAAAAATTTAAATGCATTCCTGAAACGAAACAATAAAACAAAATAAATAAGTCGTGCTTTATTATATTTAAGTATATAAAATACTTAATTAGTATTAAAATAGAATCTAATGTATATAAAATACGTCAAACTTTTCATTCAAATAAATTTAATGTTTGGTTTCAGAACCTTCTTTAAAAAAAGCTGGATTTTATAAAAACTTTACCACACCTGATCCTATTATTTAATAATATTTTCGTTTCCTAATAATAAACAACTTACAACATGTTTCGAGCTCATAAAACTATAACTTTACTATAAATTTTTAGATAAAGTTTGGGATACTATCTTTAATATTTTTATTATTAACTAATAAATACCATTTTATAGGAAATATAGTTTTTATTACTAATCAATTTTAAATGTAATGTACAATTTTTGACATATTTCAATATAATGTATTTAAAACTACTTTTTATGATCAAATTGTTTGAAAATTTGACACCGACTCTATATGTTTTCTAAAAAATAAGAAAAATATGTGCCCCTCCAAAAAGTTCCCCCTACACATAGGCTTACGTTAAAAAACAATATATGTTTGAGATTTAGATTTTACTTACTTATAATATCACAAACAAACCAAGTAGGATTTATAGTTGGAAATTGGTTATAAGTTTTTGTAGTGGTAACAATATTTTTTTTTTCAAAATGAAAATCTGCAAATTTAATAATTTACCAAATTGCAATGAATAATTACAGGGATTATATGAGTTTCAAAACCCTTAGAAAGTTTTCAATTTATATAATAGTTTTTATAGCTTTTAAACAGTCATTATTTTTCACAGATTTTGTTGATTTTAAAATGTTCTTATTTTTGGCACCCTATTAAAGAATTATTATCAACTATTTAAAAAAATTTTTGTAACATTAAAGTTAAAAGTTCTTTTTTTCCCTTCTTTATTACAGCACCTTATATCATTAATAGACTATATATTTTTTTTATTTATTTCTAACAATAGCACTTGATATATATCATTCGCTGGAGTGTAAAAACACTCTGCACAGACTCATAAGGAATAACAACAAATAAAAAAATAGACTACATTAACAATGCATAAATAATGGCAGTTATCCTTTCGAAAAATTATAGATTTCAGAACTATTAATTTTACTGAAATGTTTGAGATAGAGCATTATATATGATCTTTTTATTTTGAAAATTAGACTTTAGATTGATTAAATATGAGTAAATAATTTAGTGTTTTCATATCAAAAGTCAATAGGTTAATTTTTTTTTTACATTAAATTTTCAGGAACTATCAATTAAAAAAATTCTACCTTAATGTTTTCTAGCTTTTTTCTCTCAAGAGATTTTAGTCTTTGTGACATTTCAAGGGCTGCATGTATAGCTTCTTCTCTAGCAAGATTTGCTTCCTTTTCAGCCTATGATGGAAAAAAGTAAATGTGAATTTGATCTTGATTAAAAATTTAAGAAATTATTTAAAAAGTAGTATTGATTACCTAAATGTTCATCACGTATACATAAGTATGCAGATTATTTTTTAATTGAATAATGCAATAATTATTTAAAAAAATAACACTAAGCAAATATTTAACTGAATAAAAAAATACATTAAAATAGAAGTAAAATTCCAAAATTAAATTTAAACAAAAATTTAAAAACATAAAAGGATTGTAACCATTGGATCATATGATGATAATTTTAGGACTGTAAATACATAAAAATTCATTCCAAGAGGTTATATGAAAAACATTAGCATAAATCAAAAAACGCTTAAAAAAATAATAATGACTAACTTAGAACCTAAAAAAGGCTTTGTTTTTCCTACATATCTTACCAAAAAAAAATTTTTTCTTTCTTTTGCATCTAGTAAGAAATAAGCATGAAAACATAATATTTCAAAAGCACATATATCAGCTAGCATCTGCTCTCATAATATAACTACTTAAAATTAACAGGTGAAATACATCTTAAAGCTAGCTTAACAGTTATCCTAACAAATAAAAAATATCTAATACACGTTAATAACCTTTTTCTTTATTTCTCTCACAGCTCCACTTAAAGTAATTATAACTCTAGAGTCTAGACATAAAAAGTTTCCATTGATTTATCTCAACTTAATAATAATGCGCCTAGAAAGATTTCAAAAATTTATAAACCCTTCTTTTTTAACTAATGTTACATAGATCTTTTTTTAACTAATTTACTAACTTCTCACTTTTGATTAAATGTAACATCAAACAAAAAAGATTTTTTTATTGATAAACTTTCCATTTTGTAAAAAATATTTTATCAAAGAAATTGTTAATTTTTTAAGAAATAGATAAATATACATTTCCCTTTTACTATGTTTTGTGATCACTTACAATGCAAGTAAATGAAGGACACTACATACTAGGATACCTTACCTTGTAAGGCTTTTGTCTGAGCAGTATCATATTTTTAATGCATAACATTTTAGACTGATTACACTTTGTAACAAGAAAATTTTTTTTTATAAGGATACAATACTTAAGAACTTTTTTAAAAAAATGTAAAAGAAAAATATATATTGTTACACTTACAGAAATTGAATTAAGTACTGATTATTTAAATAACTAAGAAAAAAACACTATAAAAATATTTTTAATTCTACATTTTCTAAATAATCATTTAATAAAATATATGATGTATTTATAAAGTCACAAACATTAACAACACAACTGTAAATGTTATATTATTTTCACAAATCTAAAGCTCGTAGAATGTGGTTAGATAATATGTCTTAATAATGATTTAAAAACATAAAGATTAGAAAGTGCATTCATAGTAAGTTACTCTGCATTATTTCACATAAAATATTGTACAAAAATGTGCTAAGTTTATAGCATATTAATCATACTTGTCTTTTTTGAATAATCCTATGGGCTAAATATTATTTTTTTCATGCTGCTCAGATATGAACTGGGTTTATCAAATTTCCATCTGCATTCCATTCATTTACCAGAACTAGCATACAAAGCTCAGCTGATTTAGCCGTTTTGCCAGAATCATTAACACAGAATTCAAACTTTAGTCTTCACTTTGCTTAGATATTTATTTAACAGTTAATAAAAAGAGTAATTATTAATAACAAAAGGATACAATAGTTTAAGATTGAGATAAAAATATTGCAAATAGAATATAGATACATATACTTTCTTGGAGATAATGAAGTAAGGAATATGTACTCACATGGGTCTGAGAAATATTAAGGAAAATTGTGACATATTAATTAATCATAAGACATCAAATAAATATAATTTCTATAATCAAGTTTATCAAAGCTGGAAAAATAATAAAAAGTGATTAACATTTTTCCTCAAAGTATGGCAATTTTCACTACTAATGCAGTCACAGAAAGAAAGTTCAAAATATTTAATAAAATGTTAAAAAGCTGATGGCATGCGAATGTTACTTGTAATCGATTAAATGACTGGCACGTATGTAGAGTGAGGTTAACATTAAATTTGGTTGGTAATGGTGAGGAAAATCAGAGAGAGAGGTGTATTAGCCTAGGTACTGTCAACGTCATCTGACTAGGACCAAAATTACGTAATATTCCAAACTTTGCCAATAGAAGATAGATCCCAGAAAACAGGGCTGGGTGCTTGGGATGTGAAGAGGGCAAATTATAAAATAGCCGAAGGCATCCAGCCAAAGGTGGTGTCCATTTCATGACTATGGACACTAAAACTTTAAATCCATTAACATTATTTTCATTATAAATTTGAATTAAGTGATAAACAACTTAAGCATAATACTTAACAGTGATAATAACTTGAAAAATAGTATAGGATTTTCAAGCAAATTAAATAATAGTTTTAGGTCACTTCAATAAAATTTCTTTACATTTAAGAATATTCTATCGGAAATAATAAATTTGTTTTTCCAAAGAATAATTATCGTGTATATTTATATCAAAATGAATTAAAAATATGAATTTATATTTTTATAAATATTTCCAACACAAAGATAATAGTAATTTTTTCACTCTCTACAGTGATTATATCCCTTCATCTTTTTAGGGGCATCTAATTTAGAAGTTCACCTCGTGTAAGCATAAATTTTCGCATCTCACTGAGATAAGATAACGAAGCACACTGCTTAAACAAATACAAATGATTCCCACATCTAATATTCAGTTTATAAGCTTAATTGATTATGCAGAAAAATTGTGATTGTTAATTTATGTTTAGCTTTCTTGTATAATTGTTAGAACTGCTTTTTTAAAAAGTGATTATAAACAAAAAGATACAATCTTTTGTAAATCCGGTGGGTCTTTGGCTTGCAATTTTTGGAGCTGATTTTGTTTTTTGATATCAAGTAGCTTTGCTTCATAACTCTTTTTGAATTCATCCTGAAAAAGAGATCAATAAATTTTAATTTGCCAAATGTATCTTTAAAAATAAAATGAAGGCTTGAAATATAAAATTAACATCGTTTCACCTTATTTCCTTCGCACAATCTTAATTCTTTAGGCTTAGACAGGAAATATGATTACCTGCCAAATCATTTTCCTTCTTTGAAAAGATAAAGTGCTCTGCTATTTTAAGAATCCTGCCACGCACTTCAAAAGAATTTGTCTTTTGTTTATTATAGATATACTGAATTCCTTTTTGACAAATTATTGTTGAAATAAATTTTTAGTGTAATTAATGAAGTCAAAAGCTAATGTACTTAATTTTTTCTGTAGCATTTTGTGATAACTACGTAAAAACAGTCCAGTCTAGATACATAATTAAAATAGTTGTTCAAAATAAAAGGAAAAGTGGTAAATGTGTTTTCATCTTTTTGTCCTTTACATAGTTACTTAAACATTGAATATGTGCTTTTGCTTATAACAACAGGCTCACAATAACGATAATTCAATCTGCTATTGCGAATTATCTTTATAACAGACTTTTACTACATTTAAGAACAAATTTAGTGTAATAAAGCTACAATTTTTTTATTTAGATATTATAGTTTTTATCCATTTTCTCATTTAACCACCTTTCTCCAAAAAAAAAAAAAATTAAAACTCCAAATAATTGAACTTATATATTTTTCATGTGTGATTAAATGAAGTAATTACACAAATAAGTTATGTGTATGACAAATAATCATTCTAAAATCTTTGCTTGAATTTTTCAGCATTATTAAATTATGATAGAAATTTCTTTATATAAATTTGCATTTTCCAAACTTAATGTTAATGCGATTAAGGAAAGGAATTTAATAACTAGTAAATCATGATATTATGTATCACGAACTTAAAAAAACTACTATAAAACATAAAATTATTTATTAATTAAATGAGATTGATTTTCTTATAAAAGCTGTAATAAAACAATTCATAGGTGCATATTAAATAAACACTAAATAAAATCCTCAGAATTTTTAAGAAAAATTTGTTGGATGAATTCTAGTAATAGGACAAAAGTTATTATGAGGCTTTTCAAAATACTTAATAATCTTTTAAAAATAATAATTTAACATAAATATTTTTAGATAAAGATAAAGTAAACAAATAATTTACGATAATTACGATATTATACATTTAAGATTATAATCACACATACTTTTGTCCTTTTGCAAATAGGACCATAACTTTTAAGTTCTTGTATAGCATTAGCTTCAATATATTGAATCTATAAGAAAAAATGGTAATTAGAAGATGATCTGAATGAGAAAATTAGGAAATGATAAAAATTAAATAATAGAAAAATTCCTAAGTTGCATGCATAAAAATCATTACATTTTTAATATTAATTTTTATCTCTGTAAAAACAGCAAAATTAACAGATTAAATATTAAGTTTCTATTGATAAGGGTGTAAATTAGATTATACTTCTTGTATATTCAGGGAACGTATTTTATAAGACCAAACTGGATAAATTTTTCATTGGCTTGTAACTATTGAGTGGGATGTAAAAAGTACATACATTCAAAGTGATAAATTGGTTAAGCAAACAAATCAACTTCATTTTTAAGTGCTGAGAGATCAATTTGGTGTTTTTCTAGCTTCATGCTGGTTGTGATTAAGTTGGAACAACATTTAAAATCACAAAAAGAAAAATTTAAGACCTAAAGCCATTTTGTGGTCATATGGTATACATTCCTCAGCAAAATTATCACCATATGATACATAAATGCGCTAAATATAATAAATTTTTTATTCATGATTTTGAACATCATTTGCACTTTATAACTATATCAAAAAAGTGAACTCTTATTACTCCTAGACCTATCAAGAAAAGTCTCTTTTTTTATCAATAATTAAACCCAATTATGAATCAAATTCTTTTGAGTAAATTCTATTTAAAAGCATAAATTTTAAAATTGAATAATTATTTTAAAATTCCAGATACATACTCTCTGAGTATAAATTGAAATCAAGCCCGAAAAATAAATTGAATTAAATTTAAAATATTTATCTAGCGTTATTTGTACATTGTATGTATTTTATAACAAACTTTGTAAACCACTAATGTAAGTATCCAAGTTTATAAAAGCACTACCTGAGCTTCTCTATCATTTTGAAGTGAAGCAATGGTGTCAGATAACTCATGAATAGCAAACTTGAAGCTTTGATTGAGGGTCTCTTTTGAGATAAAGTTTTGAAGACTTTTAGCTAAATCATCCCCACTATCTTTAAGTGATGCTAATTTTTTATTGTAGATAGAGAACTTTGAGCAAATACTGTTGGTATGCTTTTCAACATTGCTAATTCTTTCTTTAATAAACGTGTTTTCTAGCTCACTGCAAGAAAGAAAAGCAAAATTACATTAGGAAATAAATAATTATTAACAAAATAATTATTATGAAAATTAGCGAAAACCTCTGCCATGCCAATATCTAATTTTTCTTTTAAAAGTCATGTCTAACCAGTGGCATAGTAATAATATACAATACAGAGTTCTTCTTAGGAATAAAAAAAGGCAGAGTACTTCCTCTCTGAAAAGATCACTTGAAGTTTTGAAAGGGTAAACAAGAAGCACTTAACACAGTAAAAATTTATCAAAATGTGTAATAGTATGTAATAACTGAAGTTTATTCTCAAAAATGTTTAAAATTACTCTCTTACACTTCCTTATGTGTATATTTCAAAAAGTAATTTTCTCTCAATATCAAAACAAGATAAAAATTTGTAGTTTATAAAATAATCAAAGGCTTATGAGTTAATGCACTTTTTATATATATTATATATTCAATATAGGTGTTATCGTTAAAGTACATAAATTTATTGAATTCTAGGATTTAACTAGGTATTCCATAGAATAACAATTACTTAATTGTTAAAGTATGAAATACGGCATATAAAAAGTTCTTTGAACCAGTTCTAGCTACTTTTAGTCAGTTTTAAACCACTTACATCAGCTTTGCAATGATGTGATGCGTGTGAATACGCTTCATCATGCTGCATTTAGACGTAGAATTTAGATGGTGTAGTATTTATGTTAGCGTTTTACATTTTAGATTATTAACAAACATATATACACCGAAGAGCCATTACATTATGACCACCCTCCATCTATAACAATGGGTTCGCCCAGGTTTTCATGGTTTCTCGCCCAGGAACAATGTTTTCATGGGGCACATTAGGACCCATAATCCTCATAGAACAATCCCTGACATCTGTAAGCTACTTGAACACAGTTGCAGACTAAGTTCACTCATTCATGGCAACAGCTCTTTCTGCGGGGGATGGTGTTTACCAACAGGATAATGCACCATGTCATAAAGGTTGAATCATCATGGATTGGTTCAAGGAACATTCCAGTGGCTTTCAAATCGTGTCTTGGCCCCCAAATTCACCTGACCTTAATCTAATAGAGCATTTGTGGTCTTACTTGGAAAACCAAATTCGTGCTGCCAAGCAACCCCCTCGCAATGTGAGGGAATTTCAGGACCAGTTGGTGAGTGCTTGGTACCAGATACCTCAGACTACCTATCAGAACCTTGTGGAATCAATGCCACGGTGGGTGCTAGCAGTTTTGAGGACTAAAGGTGGTCCTACATGTTATTAGCAGGGTGGTCAAAATGTAATGGCTCTTTGGTGTATATATTTGTTGTTGTTGTTCATTTACGTCGCACTAGAGCTGCACAATGGGCTATTGGCAACAGTCTGGGAAACATATACGTATATAATAGTGATATAGTGACACTTTAAAAAGAAAACTGAAAAGCAATATTACCAAATTAGTCACATGCGCAATATTTGTTTGTCATTAATTTTTTGATACAATACGTGTAGATCATTCATTTTTTGATGATTCTGTAAAATTTTTAGTTAAGAAAAAAAAAAGAACACTTGAAAGTAAAATAAATCATCACAAAGATATTTGACTGATTTTGATTAATCAAATAACAGCATTATTTAGAGCTGCGTTTTGTCCCAAGCTGCACTTAAAGCTACGCCATTGATAGTAACTACAATACTCATTGTAAACATTTGTTTTCAGTAATATCAGCTAGTAGTAGTAGTAATATTTTGATTTATTTCAGTAAAACTTTTATGAAGAAAATATAAAAGTTAAATGAAGTGGACCAAAATATTTTAATGCTTCACTTTCACAGCAACTGTGTGTAACTAGCATAACCTCTCTTAAACATTACAAAATCATAGTGAAGTTTACCAGAAATATCATTCTTGAATAATGACTTCCTTGCATATTTATAGAAAAGCTTTCATGAAAAACTATCCAAACAACCGTTACATTAGCTACAATAATAAATATTATCTAAGGCAATATAGCCCATAGCATAACCCTCATATAAACCATTTATAAGGTTCAATGTATTCCCGCTAAATGAAATGAAACAGCACAATAAACGCTGCTTCAACGCTTGTTTTGAAGAAATTCTGATAACATTATAAATAATATCCCTACTCATGAATCTAATATTCTGTAAAAATAAATCTAAAAAAAACAATTTTAGTAATTTCTGTTGTAAAATTCATAACAATTAAACGTTGAACTACTATAATATATCAGAGGAGGTCGTTACTATTTTTAATCGATTGTATTACAACAAAAATAACCCTAGAACAAATCAAATGAAATATACGTGCTTAAGAAAATGTGTCAATTTAAAATAATCACCTTGATCTTAAATCTACAGCCATTAGAAAATGATTTTAAGAAAAATAGCTCGCATAATCCGAATTAACAATGCATGTTTGTTGCTATGGTAACTAAATTAATATGAAGCCGAATGTGAAAATTGTTATCGACTGTAAAAATTTAAAAGATTGAAAAAGTGAAACTACCATGTACAATCAGTCCTATTAATTCAGAGGTTTTAAAAACAACTCAGAAAACGCAACGCATTATTGCGATTGATCTTGGCGAGAGTTAGCTTTTGTCACTTATGTTATCAAAAAATCTAAAAAATATGAAGAAAATGAATGGTAAACATTTTCAGTCAAGTAAGATTTTTTCAAAATTATTTTCATCAGTATATCACTCTATAATTTTCCATTAAGAAATTGTATGGTTGAAAAAAGACCGCATTACGGGGCTTTTCAAAATTTATTCAGTTGTTTTCCACTGAAAAGCTACGCTTTGTTGCTCGTTCGTAAATGTTAAAGAGTTCGTACATTTAAAAGGAGTTAGATCAAATTTAGAAGTTAAAAAGATTCAATGTGTATCACTATTTGTATAACTTTTTAGAAATACCCATGTATATGAATTCCTGTCATAAATCAAAACAAATAAAGATTTTGCGATTGTGATGGATGATCATAGTGTGGAGTTTTTCTCGGCTTTAGAAAATTCGAAGTTGAATCCAAAGCATATTTTTTTCTTTAAATTGTTGTGACCAAAAAGATCTAGAAATAAATTGTTTTGTTTCTGAAATTAAAAATGAAATCAAATGTGTATGAAAAATTATCAAGCAAAGAAATTGATTCAACTAATAAATTCCTGCAAAACCAGGTAAATCTTTTTCAATTATATTACAGTATGTTATGTAAAAAATAAGCAGTCCTCTTTAATAAAGGTTCTTAATAGTTTATGCTGGCATATAATCTTGAGAACGTACATATTATTTTTATTATGACTTAATGTGTTTGTGAATATAGTTCGTATTTATAAAATGATAAAAATTTAGATTCTTCATTTGAATTTTTTGTAAATAATTTCTTTATTGATCTTTATTTTATCTTAACTATGAAAATTTAATCTATATTTAAATGCAATACTAACTGTTAACTATATAATCGAGTTTGCTTAAATATTGAATATCACATGCACATTACCATCAACAATGCTATAAGAAACTTTTTAAATGATATGAAAATGCAATTAATATATCTGCCGATTTTTTATTTGGCCAATATTGACATTTTTTTTTTTTTTTTTTTTATCCACATAGCTTTTTACTGAGTTTTTGAATTACTCTCTGACAATATTTTATTTCCCTCTATTATATAATTATAAAATGATGTGTTTTTTATTGTAATTTAAAAATTAAACAAGTTGTTTTCATTTCAAGTCAATTAAAGAAGTAGTTTTTATTTTCAATTTATTTTATTTGACTATGTCAGTTTAAGTGAGTTTTTTAGTTTTTATTCTCACTAAACTCCTTTATATATCTTAGTTTTTTAGTTAACTTGTTAGCTAGAAAATATTTTTCAGGTTAAATGTATAATATTCTTTAATATTAAAGTAGTAATGAGTGACATTGTAATGTGAAAGAATATTGTGCTAAATTATTTTAGGGAAGTTAATAAATTAATATCTAAATGTTTTAAATATTAAAATTATTACAATACAATTTAAGCTAGCGTATTTAACTACATTTGAGTATTATTATAACAAGCTTGTAAGAAACATAAAATGAGGTGATATTAGTTTTTATCATCTTTTCAGCTGGTAAATTCTCTATAATTATAAACACTCAAGGTATAGAATTCATAATACCTAAATCTGATATAAGAGGTACAACTTTTATAATAAGAATTTTTAAGTTATGAGTAATTCATTTGTCTGTTTCAATAAACTAACTTTAAACATATAAAAATTAAGTGTTTATTATGAGTTAAAATTATCAATCACTGCATTTTTAGGAATGAATTTCTTTCTTGGAATTGATAAAATGAGCAGCTTTGTATTTTTTCTATTTGTTTTCTAGTTAATTTTTATACCATATATTTACTATCATTTTATTTTTATACTTTATGTAACACTATATTTGTGGCTCTTAGAAGTAGAGAATTTTGCATCAAAAGCCCCTACTATAATAATCATCTAAAGTCATTTAAATAAATCTTATTTTCTATTTCTATAATTATAGTTTATATAAAGATTTTTTTTGCACAGAATCTTGTAGAAATATGGATGATTTTAAAAATATGTTTTAAGGGAGGTGAGGATGGAACACTTTGTACATTTAAGGAAGTTGTTACTATACTTTTAAGTTTCTGCAACTCGCATTTGATACTCATTTGGATGGAGATTTATAATAATCACGTAAAGTCATTTAAATAAATCTTATTTTCTATAATTATTGTTTATCTATATATTAATAGGCTAGCAATATTTTGTCTCGCTAAAAACTCCCAAACTACGCAACAGAATTAAACAAATAAGGTGTCGTTTTAAAGGTATTGTTATGTAGATGTGCAATAAGGTCTTAAATTATGAAAATTTCCTTTAATTAATTAATAAAATTAATAATTTAGTTTCAACCAATTAGAATTCAGAAAATCATTTTTCGGGTGGTTCGCAAAAGCATTGTTTCCGTAAGCATCGTTTGATTTAAAGCATTTCTGAATTAATAGATTGATAAACAAAAATAAGAGTGGATAAAAAAAAACGGAACTGAATTTCTTAAAAAAAGAATTCAATATCTTTAGTTCCTTTGATAAATTTTTAGTTTCATGATAAATTTTTTGTTTCGTTACAATAGAATGGCAATGGCATCGTGCGAATATTCAAACCAAAACAAACGTGCGAATATTCAAACCAAAACAAACTTTCTACAAACAATTATTTTGATTTGAGATTTAAAACGATATCTTAGTTATTTAGCTCTATTTTTATTTATTTAGTGCCTGCTGCCTAAATAAAATGCCTGCTATCAGGCGTCGAAATATCTCTGGCAGACGTCAGAGAAATGAATGGCGGAATTCTAAACGGGAAAGCATTTCTTATTGAGATATATTCTCTGCTACAGCTCCAAATTTCTCAGCTACATGAAGAAAATATAATCAAATTGTGAAGGGGGCAGAGAAGTGTATAAATTTCATTAAGTAATTGATTTCAATATCTGGCATTTTTATTTTAAAATTTAAATTTGTTAAAATGTTTTTATAAGATTGCGAAGCAATATGCAATGGAACTGCGAAGCAGTTCTGGGGGTTGGCGAGCGTAGCGAGCAGGGGGCGGTGCCCCCTAGTATAAAATTAATTCAGATAAATGCAGATTATAATTATAATAATAGTTTACTAAAATTTGTTTGGGTGCAAATAAAAGAAAAAAGTTACAGAAATTAAGCGTGAAATATTATTATTAAAATAAGAAAATTCTTTACTATCTATACACGCCAAGTATTTTGCTAAGCGCCGGAAAAATTTAAAATTGCTAAATTTTTTACTCTAAGCATTTGTTTATCACAACTAAAACATTGGTTATTTATTTATTTGTTCTTTATTGACTCAACAGCATTTTATGGGCCAAGGTCTTCTTTATAATCGTTTCTCATTTTGTTCTCATTTTCACATGAGGAATCTAGTTGGGTTTTTTTCTCCCCATTTTACTTCAAGGGAAAACTCTTTAAATAACATCTTTAAAAGAAATATAATTTATATGGCATAATAAAGTTGATAAATAAAACAGAGTAGTATGAATATGATAGAGATCAAAACAAAGACAGTTTCTTCCTCAGTGGGAAAAAAAAACACTCTAAAAGAAATAGGTTTCTTCCAACCCAAGTGAAAGAAATGAAAGAAACTTTTTTTCAGAAAGAAATATAAATTTTTTTAAACAATTTATAATTGCAATGTAGTTTAGATAATTGTGTTAATTTCCAAGCTATTTAATTCATTATTTATAAATAAGTGAAAATTGAAAAGCAATAAAGAATTGTTCACAGATGTCACTTTTTTTTTCAATCTCTTGGACTCTCATCCCTTTTGTCATAATTTCGCCCTTTTGCTGTTCAGAAACAAAAGACATGATATAGTATAGATCAGTGGTTACCAACTGGTGACCCGCAAACTAAAATATATTAGTTGTCATTTTTTGCAGACAATTTTCGTGAAAAATCTATATGGGTTTAAAATACTTTTCTTTTGTTAAAAAAAACCTAATTTCTTCATTTCTGTGAAATTTAACATACCAACGGCGCAAAAAAAATTTTTTCTCAGGTTTTGCATCCAAGAAAATATTTATTCAAATATAAAAGTAATCGTGTATGTTGCTTAAAAATCTACTTCTAATTTTAATTTGTAATTCAATACGTTTGTTTTGTACAACTTGATAGAAATCTGACTGTGATATTTAATGTTCCTTCAAACATAAAAGAGTTCGATATAAAATTTTGATAAAGTTGCTGTCCGCCATTTGACTGGTGTTTTTAATTATGGCCCCGGCCTCATGTAAGTTGGAAACCCCTGATCATACCTATTTCATTTTTTTTAAAACTTTTAACTATGTTATTGTTATTTGATTATTATCATATTAGTGCATAACTATAATAATAATTGCATGTGTACTTAATTTTATGAAAAAAAGTATAAAAACGATCAAAAAATATTTACCTAGCTGATTTTTTTTTAAACCAAAATGTTTTTTTTTTTTTTAACTTACACTTCTTGTTATCCCTTCCTCCCCTGCTTAGGCGTAACGTGAGGGGGGGGGGGAGAGACTTTTTGTTTTTAGAAAGCGGTTCGTTTATTTTAAGTTATATTCATATTTATGCAGAAAACTTAAAATAGACTACCAGGTTTCTAAAAGCAAAAAGTGCACCCCCTCATTCTACGCCTAGGCTCCCTAGACATCAGATGTGGATAACCTTAAATTGGAAAAGTAATTTTAGTGAGTTTCTTAAGGAATTAAGTCAACTGAATACTTTTCTCGATATTTTACATAAATGAGTATAGTAAAATCTAATTTTATAATTATAAAAAAAAAAACTAATATTAGTCCAATTTTATTAATATAATTAAATTAACGAATCCCAACAAACTACGACAAATAACAAATTGAATTCCAAATTATAAATTGTAATCTAATTTTTTTTTAACAAACTCTCTTTAATGTAAATACTCAAACCAAATATGATAAATTGATTTTAAAATACTTTTTAAATCTATAATAAATCATAATAGTTCTTTTAAAGGGTATGGGAAAGCTTTTAACTTTCTGATATTGTATTAAAGTTTTGTTTAATAAATTATACCGTTCTTAAAATATTTATTGCTAACAATTTTATTGTTCTCTTCTCGTTTTTTCCAAGTTATTCCAATTTTTTTCAGTGTATCGAAAGAAGTTGGTTTCATCCTGTTGAAATCCCTACATTGGAAATAATAATATGAGGTTTTGAACTAAAAATAGAAAAAATAAAATTACCAGATTTTTTTTTCTTCCAATTTAAACAAGATGCAAGAACGGATAAAATTTAAAATTTCAAAAACTTTCGTATAATTTTCCCTTTTCTACCATACATACAAATATCCTGCAGTGATATTGGGGAAAAAATGAATGAATTATTAAATACGAGTAGATAGATAATAATAGTCAATAAAATGTTTTCTCCCAACCTATTATTTTATTGTCAAAATGGCGGATAAAAATTGCGCATAAATAAACTAAGTCTATTTTATTTTTTTTTTTTAATGAAATGACATGCTAACATTAAGGAGTTTTCTGTATTTAGTAGTTCTTATCTTAAAAAAAAAAAAAAAAAAATTTAAAATGAATTATCTATGTCTACAAAATTACTGCTGTGGAATTGGAAAAACAACAGAGCTCCACGCAAGATTTGCACTTAACGTTGTTTTTTCAGTTGTACGGCAGATTAGGTCATATTTGTTTTGTTAAAAGAGTGATTGATCTATTTATGTCTTATCTTTATTCTCAATATGCTAATTGAAATATTTTGTAACTAAATAGTTGTTTTGGAGTAGTTGTATTTGCGCGCCGAAATGTTGATACAGACGAGCCGGAAGCACGAAGATTTACAAGAGCAGTATTATCTTCGCTTGTTCTTGTTAATACTAATATATAAAATAATCATAAATTCATTTCATACTTATCTTCCGACGTTATTTGGAAAAAGAAAGTATTTTTTTTCCTTCTATACTTGAATTAATGATAAAACACTATCAACAGTGAATTTATTTTAAAAGATAATCGAAAATATATAATGGAAGTTTTGCCGGTACTTATGGATAAGATTTTAATTAATCATTTAAATATCATCTGGACGTAGACAAACATGCAACAAAAATTTGAAAGCCACTTAATTAAAAGCAAATAATAACAATAACGTAAAGGTGAAATTAGATGGAAATATAGATAGCTGAAACAACGAAATTGAGCACTGAAAACTTGATTGCACATCCGCAATTTCATTATAATTTCTAGGAATTCAAGCTGTAAATAGTTTATTATGGTGCTAAATGATTATCGTATATAGAAAAATATTAAGAAATAGCCATTATAATAAAATGTAAGGATTTTTAGTGCTTAACTTGTTTCTTCACCATTTAAGAACTTATTCGTGGTTAAAATCGTGTGCATGTGATGTAATTAAAAATACAATACAGTTACAAACATATTCTTGTTCCATTAAAAAAGGTAAACATTACGAGTATATATATATATTCAGTGCTCGAAAAACAGCCCGTCCTCGGCGGTCAAAAATTCCCCGCGGACAACGAATTTCTCGAATCCGACGTCAACGCGGACGGCCATTTTCCCGTTAATGTTCGTGATACATTTTCAATTTTTGTTATCTTACAAGAGTCTAGCGCCTCTAACTTCCAAAATGACGCTCTAATCTAGAAATACAGCGACATACTGCGTATGGTAGAATTGATGTTTTCTCTGTCTGGGAGTACTGGTTGAAAGGAGCTTTTCGACAATGAACTTACAAAAAAAAAAAAAATAAAAAAAACACATTACGTACTGGTTTTAAACAAGAAGCGTTAAGCACAATTATGAAGATCTGTCCTAAATGGAAAATCCCTTTCAGATTTCTGTGCAGAGACCTCTGTAAATCATTGGCTTGATTGTGGAACTGGCAAACGTCATATTTGATTCATTTAACTAGGTTACTATTAGCAACCTAGTATTTCTTTTATTATTGTATGATGTAATCCTAGTATTTTTAATCCTAGTAACTACTAATTCATTGTGCAATTTATATAGATGTTTGAAATAAATAAGAGAAAATTATATTTTTATTTATTTAGAAGCTACGGGTTAGTTTCAAAGGAGGACGGGTACATTGTTGGACAAGCCGTCCTCGGGGACGGGTAAAATTTCTGAGTTATTTCGAGCCCTGATATATATATACAGTAAAACCTGTCTATAACGATACTGTAGGGACCTAAATAAAATATTGTTATAGGCAGGTCATCGTTATAGACAGGTTTGAAATTTAAAAGTATACGTTTAAAACTAATGATAAATTAAACTTCTTTTATAGGCTCCAAATGAAAATTTTACTTAGAATTATGAAACAGCACACAAGAAAAATTTACTTACAATTTTATGAATCAAAACAGAAATTATTTAGAAAAATAATCGGTTAGTTTTGTTTGCTTATTTTGGAAGCAATTGCGATTTCCATGCACATAGATTTCAGTCCATCTAATGAATTCAAATGAACATCAGTTACATTTGGTAATGTTGCATCAAAATCTTGCAAAGTGTTAATTAGCAATATGGCATTCTCGGGTGAAATTTGAGTCCTGTTTTGAGAACAGTCAGCTGCTTCTTCCTCATCACTTTGATCACCCGGGATAACTTCTGCTAAAATCTCTTCATCACTGAAAACCAACACATCATTATCTAAATTTAAAAATTCATCTGCGTTAAATAGAAATGATGCATTAGATGATCTTTGGAAATCGCTGACAATCGAATTTAAGCCTGCCACACATTTTTCTTCTTCTTCAGTGATTTCAGTAAGCTCAGTTTCTGCATTTCCGTTGCTTTTATCCTCAAAGAAAGAAGCTTTCTTCCAACAATTTTGGATGGTGGATTGTGTCAATGAATTCCACCCTCCGGAAATCCAATCACATGCATTTTTTACATCAACTGCATAAGGATTTGGGAGTTTATAATCCAGATTATAAACAACGTTCTGAACTAATCTTTTTCGATAGTATCCTTTGAAACATTTTATTATTCCCAAATCTAATGGCTGTAGAATCGACGTGCAATTTGGGGGGAAATAAAACAATTTTATATTTTTCAAACTTGGAGGATTGTTGTGAGGAGTGCAGTTGTCAGTGTGTCACCCGTTTTTCTGACGAAGCTCTCTCTCTCCTACAATACCCCTTCACCCATTTCTACTGCTCTAATTTCCCCTAAAAGTGGCTTTTTTTCTCAGAAACAACGAAAGAATATTACATACAAAGGAGATAGAAAAAAAAAAAACATTTTGTTATCTCACATTTAGGCTCGATAGAGAGTCGTTTTCCAATGGTAGAAAAATCGGAATAGAACTATCAAAAGAGGAAAAATTATCGTTGTAGACATGTTTAACTGAAAAGTGGTTATCGCTATAAACGGGTTAAAAATACATTGAGTAAATAGGAATTTCACCTGGACCTCAAGGAAATATCGCTATAGACAGGTTTATCGTTATAGACAGGTTTATCGTTATAGACAGTATCGTTATACACAGGTTGCACTGTATATAGTACTAGGAGTTTATAAACTACGATTTTAGCACCATCGATTGCTTGGTTTCCATTTTAAAACTTATTAAATAATTTCATTGAGGGTTGAACAACACTTCTTTGAATTTTAAATGAATAAGGATATCAATCAGATTTCACGGCGCGGATTTTATCCTTAATGTTAATAAACTAATTTATATTATTTAATTCTAAGCAAATTTAAAACCTCAAAGGAAACAAGTTTGCTTTTTTTTCCGTCTTCCTCTTTTATTTTATAAACTCCGTTCCATTTATCAGTTATTGTTACATACCGCTTATTAATTAATCTTTATTGAACTGGGGAATTGATTGTATTTTACACTTAACATTAGTCATCTTAAAAATATTGAAAAAAGTAGAACCTGATGCGATAAGATATTACCTGATTAAAAGCATTATTCGCTTCAAAAATATGTAAACAAGAAATATCAGTCAACATATTTCCAATCGCTCAAAAACCGGTGCCCATTTTCTAGATTTTGAAAGTCTTGAAAATGGGCGCTTGTTTTTGAACGTTTGAAACATGTCAATTGTTATTTCCTATTTACAATTGAATCTATGCATTGCCCTTCCACTCGCGACGTTCTAAAATGTCAGGATGAGATGCGTAAACTCCACCAATCTGGTAAAACTGTAGCCCTACAATGGATTCCCGGGCACTGTGATATTGCAGGAAATGAGAGGGCTGATGTTTTGGCAAAGAGAGGCACAAGAATTCTCCAGGCTCTTAGTAGCCCAGTCGCCTTTTCAACTTTAAAAAGGATTGTTAGATCAAAACTCAATAGGGATTTCCATCACTAATTATCAGAAAGGGTAAAAACCAAAGTGTGGAGAGATCTTCGACATAACACCATTCCAGACTGGCCGCGCCGCGAAGCGGTGGCTCAGTTTCGACTATATACCGGACATGACTGCCTAAACGCGCACCTGTTTCGTTTAGGGCTGGCACCTGATCCCTATTGTTCTCTGTGCAAGAGCCAAGCTATTTTGGATGGCAGCCACATCCTGTGCTGTAGGGCCCTCCGCAGATCGTCGTCTACTGAGCGATATTGGGAAGCAAGAGCGCTCCTAAGGAAATGACTTTTTACTTTCTTGTTTTGTTCTGCCATTTGAAATAAATAAATTTCCTATTTACATATTCTTTGAAGCGAATGAAGTTTTTAATCAAGTAAAAACAATGATTATTGGAGTCTATTTAAATTATTGGACACAATGAAAGACCCATTCCCAAATATTGTAACAAAACTAAAGAGTTATTCAGATATATATTTGCATTATTTGGTAAAGAGGATCTAAAATCGACGTCCAAGCTCAAATGATTTATTTTCTATGAACTAAGGAGTGATTGATTGATATAACACGTTACGTGACTGAATATAAAAATGATGTTTTCAGCCTTGGACGAGATGGTTGAGCACGATTTATCAAAAAAAGGCATTATTTATTGATTCATTAATACCAACAAAAAAAAATTATATACGAAATATACTTTATGGTTTATTTGCAGAAAAGCTTAGATCATTCATTTGTAAAACTTAAGTACTATTTGTCTCTTTTAACGAAGCGTTTATAGTCAGAAGGTTGTTGCTCAAGCATGAAATTTTTTCTCCGAGAATTGGGCTTGCCTTACATATATTTATTGTTCGGCGTATATTATTTATTTGGGGGAATAAATTTAGTTGGTAAATCTTTTTTTTCTTCCACTTATTTACTTAAGGTTTTTTGTCAACTAATGTTAACGTCGTGGAAAAATTCGCCCTCATATTTATTATTATTATTATTAGAACTCTGTTGAAATACGTTTTCAAATTTGACACTGTGTTCAGTATGCATGTCTGCCAACTTTCTACGTTCTGTGGGAAAATTTCTTTTTAGTTTTAGCTAAGTTTATATTTTAATGTATGATTCTTTGTTCTGTGAATTTTATTTAAAGTTATCTTACGCACCCCTACACGTAAATGACTCAAAAGTTCATATAAAACGCCACTTTATTCCAAGTCTCATGGTGAGGCTCTTAAAATGTTGGCGAAATTTTTAAAAATTCCGCAATCGTTAGTTTTCAATTGTCTACCACTCTATTAAATATTTTGCAAAAAGCGTAGTAGTAGACAGTCCTAAGATTGTAACCTGATATATGTCTTGATATGCCTTATTTTATTCTTCAAGTTTGAGATTTTATTTTATCACTGACGTTAAACAGCCTGTTTAAATCTATGTTCAATATTTTAGCTTAGTTTCAGAACCCTACCAAAAAGACAAGTAAGCATGTTGTTGGCCAGTTTGGACCCTTCCTCCCCTATGTCAGCAAAAATAAGCAAATCGCAAACCTAATCCTGTGTTTATGTAAAATAATCACATAAATTTTTCCTGTGTTTTTCACTTTATCTTTTGACTGTTACTTTAATAATCTAATTTTATGTAGATTCACCTAAAAGATGTAACTTTTTATGAAATTAAATTTACGTTAATAAAGCCATTTTATGAAAAGAAAAAAAAAAAAAAAAAAAAAAAAATACAATTTTGAAATTCATCGAACGAACTTTTTTCCAACTTTTTTCTTCCGAAAGCTTTGTTACATTTATTTTGTATTTAAAAAAAAAAAAAAAAAAAAAAAAAAATTAAAATTGAAGGGATTTTAGGATTATATGTAAGTATTTTTCATTCCTCTTTGTTACCCTTGTCAGATAAAAATAAGTAAATCACAAATCTCTCCCCCCTTTTAGTGTTTACGTTATATTCGGACATCTAACTTTTGTATGAGGGCGATCGCGTTTTTATTTAAGAGTTTTTGATAGAACGTTACCTGGTTTAAATAACCTGTAGATGAAAATCACGAAAACCTGCACTGGTTTGCACGATGGCGGGAGGAATTTTCTTTCTCATGACTTGCCTATCTCTATGGATATTTAAACTCAACAATGCAACGTGCTCGCTTTATTTGAAACCTAATACTCTATTCCCGACCAACCCCGGTCTGTTTAAATTAACAATTGAGAAGTAGATATGCAAGTTCATTATATACACAGGCCATTCAAATAATTCGTGTTAAAATTGGTTTGTAAGGATCTGGAACCTGTTGAATAATTTTCTTGAGTGAAGCTATCTCAACAATTCCATGCTACATGCCGTGGTGGCTCGAGGGGATAGAGTGCTCGCCTCTTGTGACTCGGGATCGAATTCCAGGTCTATATGAATTCTGCACCCGGTTAGCACCGACGACACTGCTGGCATAAAATATCCCTCTTTCCTGGTAGACAGATCCTGGTTTAGAGTTACCTTGCTGTCTGGCAAACTGTGGGAGGTTTTCTATCTTTTCCTCTCCATATAGCATAAATGCGGGTTAGATTCGTGAAAAAGTCCTTCACGAAGACTAGTTTGTCCTAATGCTTGACTCTTGTCTTCTGGGTTGGGTTCAAAATTACATGGTTACGGAGTTGAAACTTGATAGTTGAAAACTCAGAATTGGGTCGGCCGGTTATAAATTAAACTCCTGTTATTAATTAAAATGAAGTTCCAAGGTATATCTAGAAATGTTTTTAAATCGAAGGGGATCAGTTCAGGCGCTGTGCTTTACTTACCACTACCATGATCCAAAGGTAGAGCCCTGAAAAGTGGAAAACTGAGCTAGTCGCTAGCTAAGGTGGGATTACGTTGGCAAAATGTATGGTTTACTGTTACCCACTTCTCAATATCTACAAATTGTTGAATAACAACAAAAAAAGGTGGCTTCTAACTAAGTTTTAGCTTTTTCGTTTAATATCAAGGGGAATATGTAGCAAAAAGTGTTTCATTTAAGCAAAATTATCTTAGTTAATAAAACATATATTTCGCTTATTATAAAAATACTCGGTGTTTTTTTTAAAGGGAAAAATAAACTCAGTTAAAAAGGTTACAAATGTCAATTAGAATTTATGCTAATGTAATAAATAAATAAATAAATCAGTCCAACAGTATGAAACTCAATTTCTCATAAATTTCATTTGTTTTTCAAAAATTCAAAACCGATGGTTGATTATTTTCTACTATTTAATTTTAGACAGTGAAAATTTGTAATTTCTGACTTAACAGAATAATTTTTAATGGAATGTCTGTGAAAGCGTGATCGAAGGCTATTGTTACAATTAGAGAATTGATTGAATCGGCATTCTGGAAAGGGTAATTCGTTTCGAATGTCATTTCTATGAAGCGTTTCGGAGCTTTAATTGAAACTCTATAGTCATTTGAAAAAGCAATTTTCACATGAAAGGTTTCCGATTTCGCTCGGCAGGTGTTATTTTCCCTTGTCAATTCCAAATATCTCTTTTATTTGGAAAGTTTACTTTTTTTATTTGTGTATTGGTGCGTTGCGCTCCTTCCTGGATTAATTGTCCCGTTTCTTTTTGTTTGTTATGAATTATTTTCGCTTTGATTTACATTTACTATGATGAAAAATATTAAAGTAAGTCACTTTATTTTTTATTCATATATTTTAATAATTGATTTGTGGGTATTTAGTTGGAAAACTGCAATGGATCGAAAATTATTTTGTGTTATAATTAATAATATCTTTTTTATAAATAATATGTGCAACCCCACAAACTATACGCGAAATTAAAATTATACTGACGGAATTAAAAATATACTAGCTGGACATCAACTATGAAAAAAAAGTTTATTTGAAAAAAAAAAAAAAACTTTTCATTTTCTCTCCTGTTTTAATTACAATTCTTCAATTATTAATGTAAAGATTTTAACTAAGTAACCTTATAACCATATGCAATATCACAGCAAGTGATTATTACAGTTTATTTGAGTGAAGTTAGTCATGAAGCTGAACACATAATTTAAATATTATCTTAGTTTCGTAAAAATTTGGCCGTACCGAGAATTCAGCTATTTCACATCTCTTAGAGACCAGTTTTTTAATTCCAGAATCTGAATTAAGCCCAGCATGTTTGAACATTCGTTTGACGTTTTTGTTTGTACTCTCAAGTTTTATAGATAGATCACTTATTCCTAAACTCTTTTGATTAACTATTAATATTTATTCAACAATATTAATTTGAGTTTTTCATTTGTATTTGATGAAAAACTCAAGTAGAGTTTTAGACGTGTTATGCTTGTTGACTGATTTTGGGTTGCTCCATAATTCTGCGACAAATTCTGCTTAAAAGCGTCAGGAAAAAGATTGCAACTCATATTTTCACCAGATACATAGCTCTGGGTGAAATTTTTAGCTTTTTATTGAGTCGGAATTTTGATTGACAAGGAAAATGACTATAAATTCTGCTTATAGCAATCAAAAAATTATTCAAACTTGCATCATCATCTGGAATAATGCTCCAGTATGGATTTGAATGTTCTGACTGGTTCTTAAAGTCATCAAAATTTTGATTGTAAGATATCATCCTCAACAGAGACTAAAGTGAGTTAATAAACGACAAAGTAAAATAATAATAATGATCATGAATTTAAAAAAATTGGTGTCTTGGGATATTCATCCACTTTTAGATGCACCTGGATAATTTTTTTAAAAAAAAAATTTCCGCTCATGCGCTGTATAAAGCAACTACTTCAATTACTCTTATCTGCGCAGTTATTATTATTATTTTTTTAATTTTGAAGCAATAATTTCGTTATCAGTTTAAAATTGATTCAAACGCTTTGTTTAATTTTTTAAAAATATTTAAGCAAAAGCAAAAGTAGCACTAGACCTAGTATATATTTCGGACATTAATAAAGGTCTAGTCATACTAGATCTGGTTAGATGCCATTGCCCGGTATACATTTGCCCTTTATACCCTACACTGATGCTTTTTTAAGGTCAAGTGCCACTGCCCGGTATACCCTACCCTACACTGATGTTTTTTTAAAAGTCAAGTGCCATTGCCCGGTATATATTTGCCCGATACTCCAAACACTGATGTTTGTTCTAATCTATCGTCAGTAAGTATTAAAATATCGAATAAATGTAATTATATCCACGAATAAATTAATATCAAATCGGATGTAATAAATATTTCGGACATTCACCGAAGCGACTAATTTGATTGTCAACATTCACCGGTGAAAGTCAACAACCACCGATTTCGGTCATTCACAGTAACATGCACATCATTTACATAATAACCTCATCAGGACGATTATTTCATACTTTGCCTAAATAGCATCCGGCATTTGAAAAAATAAAAATAATTGGTTTTGTTGGCAATGATCTCGTAAGGCGATAAAGAATCATGCATAGTACAGGTAAGGAAGATATTAACCTCGAAGGAAAAGTGGATAAATACCCCAAGGAACCAAAAAAATTTAAGACCTGATTTTTTTTTTCGTGAAATAAATTTTAATGTTTTGGGAGTGTATTAATATTATGATTATTAATTGCGTTTTTTATCGAACTACTGATTAGTTTTTCCCTCAACCTTTTGACGCAGATGGGACACCGGTGCCAATTTTGTATATATATAAATTATATATACAGGAAGGACAAAATAATGGAAACACTTCTAATACGTTTTTTCATAATTTTTCCAGAAATATTTTACGAATTATTTTATAACTTCAGAATTGTTCAGATATGATGCGATTTCTCATACATATCAATGAAGTTTAAAGCTTTTAGAGGTTTGAAAGTCAGACAATAAATTACAAATGGAAAATAATGTTTTTGAACACCCTATGCCAAAAAATGTAGCAATAGATTTGTTACTCGTAGCAGTTATTTTGTATAGTATGTAATATTTACACCAAAATTCATAAACATGGCTTAAATATTTATGGAGATATGAACATTTTTTTAAGGAACTAAATTTTTTTGTTTTAGTTTTGTTGCTATAACTTAAAAAGCATTCAATAAAATTAAGCAAAATTTTTCGAGAAATTTTTAATGAATAATAAAAATATTCGTTAAAAATTTAAAAACCATTCGTTTAAAATTGCTCAAGATATGAGTAATTATCTTATACACTTCGCATATGCTGGAAAAATTAAAAAAAAAAAAACAATAATCTTAATTTTGTATTCTTGTATTTGGCAACTGACGATAAACGTCCGATTTGAATATCTTGAAAATTTAAAAAGTATCAAAAAGAGTATGCAATGTAAAAATTGTATGTAAAGGTAAGCAATTTTCAAAGTAGTTTTCGTACTATTAAATAATATATAATAAGTATTATAGAAGTATTTCGTATCAGGGTTTGTTGATTTAAATCAGCTTGATTTAAATCACGATTTAAATCATGATTTAAATCAGCTTGATTTAAATCACGATTTAAATCATGATTTTTTTTAAAAAAATCATTGATATAAATCAAATGATTTTTTATCTATATATTGATTTAAAAAGTTAAAAAACAGTGTTTTAAATTATTGATACTTTATTATTTATTTTCTTAGTTTTAAAATTTATTATTGCTGCAATTATTAATTTTAGCGAACGAAATTACTTACTTTCTTGGTATGCGTTAAATTCCAACACATTTGAAATTACATTTATAAAAATCTTTTAATTCTTGATATTCAAAGTACAGATAGATTAAATTAAACATTTAAGTATTTTTTTTCTCATAATATGTTTACAGTATCTTTATCACATTTACAGTATATGTTTACAGTAAATTTTGTGTAATTATTGTTTATAATAACCAAAATAACTGTCACAAGTTAAAAATCCATTGCTGAGTTTTTTCGAATAGGATGTTTAAAAACATTATTTTCTGTTTGTAATTCCATGTCGAACCTTCATATCTTTAAAAATTTTTATACTCCATTGATATGTATGTAAGTCGCATAAACTAAACTACATTCGTTAAGTATTTCTAGAGAAATACAATAAAATTTGTTGGTAAAATTCGTTCCATAATTTATTCTGCCCATATATATATATATATATATATATATATATATATATATATATATATATATATATATATATATATATATATATGTATTCTGACGCTTTAATTGCTAGAAAAAATATAATTTACTTTTTATGGCCTTTTTTATTTATGACTTATTTAATTATCAAAAACAGTCAAATAGTTATTAAAAAAATCTGCTCAATTATCAGAATTATATTTGTTCTAAAAAATATAAAATCCCGAAAAAAAAGTAAAAAAATTTTTTTCATTCATATTCAAAGATTTATCAATAATTGATTTTGTAAATTAAAAAAATTTCAATGATGAATAAGTGCTCCTTTTAGATTTAAATAACTGCAAATTTTAAAAATTATTGTTCGGAAATGTGTCTGAAAAGTTACGCTACCTTTAAGGCAGAAAGAGACTTGCTGTATTTCATTAGTATAAATTTTTAAAATGCTAAATGTAACATTTTAAACTTTTTTTGATAAAAATTATGTAATACAAAATATTGAATGAAGCATGAAAAATATGTTAATGAAAATTTTGCATTAAATCTTAAAGTTGAGATTTATTAATTTTTTTCATTAATTGTGCTTAGATTAGGATTAAATAATTCTTCTATGAATTTATTAACTCATTATGTAAAGTATTAAATAATAACTCAAAATGTTAAGAAAAATTCTAATACAAGTTTATCCGTTACCCTAAAATGACTCTACCTTTGTTTTCCCCATTAGAAGCAAAATGAAACCTAGTTCTAAAAAACAGTTTACTTTCGTGTTTTCGTCTGACCTTTCCGTTATGTATTTCTTATTTTTACCCCCACCTCTTATCTACAGATAAGTGTAACGGATGTGTAATGTGTACAAGTAATTAAAAGACTTAGCAAAAGTTAGACAGCAATATTGTTTCTTTATTTGTGAGAATAAAAATATACAATTTGAATTCATATTCTATTAATTACGTCTGCGTGTTTACGTGCTTTTAGTTCTATTTATTCATCGCTAATAGTGTACAAGTACAACGGATCTCTTTTTTTTATCGCTAAAATAACTTTCATTTTCTACGTGAAATGTGCCTTAATATTTGGTTTGAGATGATAGACGAAATGGAATCGTAACAAAAAATGTGATATAATAGATTTGCTTCGCTTGTTTCATCAACATCATTTTTTAAAAAATTTCATCTTAAATGATTTTAGGAACAAAACTATAAAAAGGAAAAGAAATCGGTTTAATGATAGAGCAGGACTTGGGGAAACAGTTGCCATCATCATCCAGGCAATATTAATAAAATATTGTTTTTAAGCAGCTCGAGGATGTGTATTATCAATAAATCAAAAAGTTATCTAATTCTTCCTTTGCAGAATTTATAATTTCTGTTTAAGAAAAGTTAATTTAATTGAAAGCTATATTTATGAAAAGAATAGAAGAATAAAAGTCATATAAAGAATATATGACTAAGTTAATATAGTATATATATAAGTTAATATGGTTAGTTTGTATGTAGCTATATATAAAAGCTTAAATAACGTGTTTTGTGCTAAATAAAGATAATTAAACAATTTAAAATTATTTCATACAAGCTTTTCTTATTTGTTAATAATCTTCAATAAAAAGATTCAAAATTAATACTTTCGATCAATAAAATATGGTAAAATGATATAAAAAAATAATGAAAGATTAATAAAATGCTAAAATTGTAGATTTTAAGCATGCTAACGTTAAAAAAAATAATGAAGAAATAAATAAATAAACCACTAAAATTGCAGGTTTTAAATTTGTTAAAAATTTTTTACAACTTCATTTACATGCAAATAATTAATTTTAAAACATTTATACCATACATTAATAATTTGCAGTCCTTAATAAATATATTACATTTAAGTTATTTTAAATCACATTAAATTATCTTAAATTTATTAACTATAAAATTATAAGCATTAAAATGTATAAGCGTTTACAAAAATAGTTTATTTTATCGTAATTTTACACGGATTCCAAACTTTTATTTGAATTTCAGAGTGAGCTCAAATTAATTTATTTAAGATTTCAATATAACATGTTTATATAAATGAATTCTGCATGTTTCTTTTCAAATGTTATTTCAAAATGTGTTTGGTTAAAATAGCTTATTAAATGTAAAAAAATAAATAAATAAAAGAATAATAATGATTATTTTATTTGGTGTGAAATAGGCAAGGTCAAAATTGACTTAAAGTTTTCTCTCGTTGACTTAATTCTTTATTGGAAGTATTTTATTGGTTCAAAAGTTCTTCCGGACAATTTTAAAAAAAAGAAAGAAAAAAAACTTTTCTTTGTAGGGGGGGGGGACTATTTGGCAGATTTCGTTAATTTAGATTTTGTCGCTAAAAATCAAGTATAAAATGACAAGAAAAATTGTAAATCTTAGTTCGAAATTTTTTTAATCTTCATTAAAGTAAAGTAACACTATTTTGACGGTAAGAAAACAGAATCTATACTGAAATGCATATATTCAGAGAAAGTTATCTGATATTGTATTCTAAAAATATATCAGCATTGATTGAATTAACTCTCTTTTTTAAAAAAAAATGAGGCAACATTACTTGAAAGTCCATTTACTGAATCAAACGTTATTTAAAGTAATCGTTTTGTTGTAGTTGTAGTTCATTTACGTTGTAGTTGTAGTTCATTTACGTCGCACTAGAGCTGCACAATGGGCTATTGGCGACGGTCTGGAAAACATCCCTGAGGATGATCCGAATGTATTTGTGTGGAAATGTATGTTTAATGTTAGCCTACATACGTGAGAACACTGCCACATTATAGAATGTTATAACCAATGTCTTAAACATAAATATGCTTCACTAAAAATACTAAATTTTCCCCGAGAAATGAATTTTTCCTTTTTTTTGATAATTTAGTTTTTTTCGAAAAATAAGTTAAGAAACAAAAAAGGGGGAAAAAGTCGCTGTTATTATTATTCACTATTATTATTCGCAACTTACCGATTAGTTAAAAATTTAATTAATATTTTAAAATTTATGTAATAATTATTACTCAAATTTTTTTAATAACTTTATTTTAAAATCGCTTTTTAATTTTTATTTTTTTATTTTAGTTAATTTTTTTAAAATTTTATTTAATTAAATTTAATTTTTATGTGTTTAAAAAATAAGTCTACATTTTTTGACAACATTCCGCTTGCTTCTCCTAACCGACAAGCACCCATTTTTTACTATAAATGTTAAATTTATAACACTTATGTTAAATGAATTTTTAGGTCAACATAACGTGTTTTTGATTGGACTAAAATGAGCTAAATTGAAAACGTAGCTAGTGCGATGTTGAATTTCCTTTATATTATTTTCTGCTTACGAGGTGGCGCCACAAGCTGTTAATGTTTAGATTCTGATAAGACATTATTTTTCTAGTCTTCCTTTTCTATTGTAAATAATTTTTTGATTTCATCGAGTATTCATCATAAGACTGACCTAAATTAGTGTGAGAAAAACATTCACGTATTTGGATTGATTTATCATATTATTTAATAAAAAAAATTGATTCATTATAGATTTCCTTCGAAATCAAATAACTTAATTGGATAATTGTCATGTTAATAAACATGACGCTAATTGGCATATTTGAATAAAATGATTTATAAATCAATACTTACTCTCCTCTGACACACACATTTCTAATAGTTATCTTATATTTCCCTTCACTTTCTTTTGCGGTTGTTCAATTTTATTCAGATTTAAAGCAGGAAAATATTGCTTAATCATGCGTCAAATGTAAAACTAGTTTGACACCGTACCGTTCTTATGATGGGCCGAGTTTTATTTACTTTTTTATCTCTTTATCTTAATAGCCACGTCAGACTCATATAAAATTTACTGAAAGTTTGTTGACTAAAACTTAGTATACTAAAGTTGTTGGTAAACTTTACATTTTTTCCTTATTTTGCGATAATTTTTTAAAACCACCTGTATGATTCGGAGTGAAATTTCAGGGATATCCTATCATACTATTGTCACTTGTAGTGTTCTATCATCATTTGTAGTGTTGGGTATATGTTATATACAGTTTATTTATTGATAATAATGATAAATTTTTGTTTGTGTATTGTTTTAAGCTTGCATATATTTAAACTCGCGTCGTTACGTTTAAAGTATTATTGAATGAGAAATACTTAAAAATCAGTGTACTTATTGAAGAAATATTAAACTTGTAATTTTTAAAATAATCAATACTTAGTAAAGTTTTTTGCCTCGTAATTTCTGTGTGTTTTTTTTCTTCCTATTGTTAGACTTGTTTCAATGACTTTTATTATATTTGTGTAATATTATTTTTGTTGACTTTTTATTATTACAACCTAATGTATTTTTGGCAAAAATTATGAAACACTTAAATCCTTATAGGGGAAGTACACTTCTTCCTTTTTTTTTCTTAAATCAAGTCTTAGTTTAAATTAAAAACTCTGGTGATGTGAAACATGTCATGCATTAAATGAAGTGCCAAAATATAATATATTGGTGCTGCATTCATGATTTATTATATCATTTTCTGAATCTCATCTACTCTTTATATATTTAAAATTTCTAAAACAAAGCAACAAAAATTTTTAAAGTAGATTATGTTATCAACAGCCGATATAACATAACTAAAATTTTTCACTTTTACATGTTTCAAAATTTAAATCCTTCTTTTAGAATTATAGTGAATTTGCTGTTAATCTTTATTATATTGGATAACTTTTTATCTCACTTTTCATTAACAACACATTGTTTTGTTAGAAAACTAAATATTGTTTTACTCTGTTTAATATTACTAAGTTTTAAAAAAATCTATTCATCGTTTATATTCAAGTACCGGAGATTATTATAAGTTAATTTCGTGTATCAATTAGTTTAATTAAATTAAATTGGAAGTTTTACACTTAGATATCATTATTTCTAATATTAAAAGATGTAATTTTTTTCTTGTTTATATTAATTCATTCTTTTTCTATGTAATGTAAACGCTGATGAATCTGAGAAATATTCTGTAAATAAAATATAGTTTTTAAAAATTTTCTTTACTGACTTAAATTTTTTTTTTACTGTAATGGATTTATAATATTCTATGAATAATATAGAGAATTGAATTGTGATGGCATGTTGTGTTGGCTGTTCATTGCATACTTGTAGAACTTAAATTCTATTCCCTATGGCGAGTTGATGGTCGCCCAGTTGCAGATCGATTACCGTTGGGTGGTTCATATCGAAGGCTATATACCAACTTGTCTGAAAATCAAAGGAACTGAGTGTTCAATGCAAACAAATTGCCTCCATGATGTAATTGGTCTAAAAATGTGGTACCATGACCAACTTGATGCTAACAACCGGTTATTTTGGGGGTACATTTTATGTAGATTATGAACTCCATTTTCTTCTTCCATCAGATTCTTCACGCTTTCACTATTTTGATTAGACAAATTCCATTTTCATTTATGAAATATGTTTAAAAGCATTGTTTAATTCTATTTTCAGAAGCAACCGAATGACGAAGAAGGAATGCATTGCTTGCGATCAGAAGAGGCGTGTCGCTGGACTTATGATGAAGTTGCAAGATTACTTAACACAAATATTCATGATGGCCTCACCTGGAACGAGGCCAATCAGAGACTTTCTTTTCATGGATACAATGAGTTTGAGGTGACACCAGAAGAACCTCTTTGGAAAAAATATATTGAACAAGTCAGTTTATTTTTTGTATTTTTAGTTTAATAATGGATGCGATTTAACTTTCGATTTTGTTATAAAGCCTTTATTGGGAACTTAAAAATGCTTCATAGTTACTTTAATTTGTATAAGTTTTAATCACCTTTTTTTTATATATGGGCAATTCCATATGTGACGGAATGACATTTTGACTTGCATGATGACAATTAATTGAAGTTTCTATGCATCTAATTTAAAATAAACGTGATTTTTTCTCATGCATATCATTATTATTGGTATAATGTGATTCATAAACTAAAAAAAAAAAGAATTTTGTATTTTTTTTTATTTTTAATTTTATGAACTTTTTACTTGTGTGACGGAATGACATTTTGGCAACCAAGCTTTCGGCATGCCGCTTAGAACTGGTAGTTTCTGTGAATTTTGCAACTATTATTTTCCTGAACTATTTTTTACTTTTAGTATAATGTGTAAGCAATGTAAATTGTGAATTTGGAAAATTAACCTCAGGTTGGTTAACAGTTATTAACATCTATTTGCTGTGACGGAATGACAAAAAGTTTAGTGGAAGAAAGTCTTCATTTAAAAAATGTTTTATTAATATGTAAATGATAAACAGAATGTAACAGATAAACAGAATTAATATTTACGTAAGAATCAGTTAAAATTTCAACAATTTGAAAATTAGGCTGTCTCAGAAGAGGTTTTATATCTAACTTGCCAATATCACATCTTATCTTCGTTCTCAGGAAATTTATGCATAAATCAATTTTTGTCCCATGTTCTTTAAATACTTTAACATCTAAATCGTCTTTGTTTATCAAAGTAATTTACGCTGCATATAAATGTGCCTTCTTTTTTTTCGCAGTATGGGACAATGATTAAAGAGCCGACCGCATACTCCTCAATCATATTTTCCATTTCCTCTTCAAAACAGTGGCTTTTCAAATCATACACTTGGTTTTGGTTAAAATTAGAAAGCATTCCAATTTTGATGATTCGCTTCTCAACTACATGAGCATCTAGTGCAGGTCTCTTGTTCCTGGCAATGCTAATGTAGCAAGTGTCTTTTGCCCTCTCTTAAATAGAATAGCTGGACAAAAACAAAACTTCAACGATTTGTTGCTTCGACTTTATGAAATCATAAAATTCTTTTACATATTATGTGCCGTTTTAGAGCAGCCAACATCTTGTTTGGCCTTTTAGAACAACATCACAATTACATGGTATTTATAGGTGCATGTGCTGTGAGGTATTAATGAAATACACTTAACAAAAATAAGAATAAGAACAAAAATGAGATAAGACACACTTTACATCAATATATGCTTCTTTATGAAAAGCCTCTTTTAAGGCCATAAGTATATACACTGGTTATCATAAATTAAGGAAAAATCACAAAAATAGCGATAACTCTTTCAAAAGTAAGCCAAACCGTGCAAAATTTGCATATGTTGTCCACTAAGAGTAGCTGAGTAAAATTGCAATATGCAAATTAGTGGCGCTGCACTCGGCTTACGTCATCTGCCTGGAGCATAAAAGTCCAAGTTTGAGAGAAAGCACACAAATTTTACTGTGATTGCGACATTGAAAATCTGAGATAGCCAATTCGTAATAATGACCTCTAGGCATCATTTGCCTGAAGAACTACGATGGAGAGCCATCGGGAGACTAGAGGCAGGGCAGAGTCAATCAGAAGTGGCCAGATGGCTAAATGTGAGTCCATCTGTGGTTCATAGACTTTGGAGGCAATTTCAAACCACAGATTCGGCATCTAGGAGGTTCAGTCAAGGACGGCCAACTGTTACGACCAGTGCCGATGACCGATATTTGACATTAAGTGCACGCAGGAATAGAACCGCTACTCCGACACATCTTAGATCCTCTCTTGCTGCAGCCACCGGAAGGTTGGTGTCAACGTCAACTGTGCGCAGAAGGCTCCACGAAGGTGGTCTGTATGTGAGACGACCAGCCATTTGCGTGCCGCTCACATCACGCCATAGGAGAGACCGTTTGCAGTGGGCCCGACAACATGTCCACTGGACGTCAGATCAATGGAGGCCTGTTCTCTTTACGGATGAGTCCAGGTTTAGTCTAGAAAGTGACAGTAGACGTTATTTGATATGGAGAGAACCTGGGACCCGTTATCATCCATCAAACATCCGTGAAAGAGATGCATACGGAAGAGGCAGTGTCTGTGTTTGGGGAGGCATATCCTTAGGAGGGCGCACATACCTCCATGTCTTTCCAAGGGGAACCGTGAATGCTCAGGTTTATCGAGACAACATCCTTGATGCTTATGTGCGCCCATATGCCGGGGCAATTGGTGATTGCTTCCTGTTACAGGACGATAATGCAAGACCACACAGAGCTCGCATTGTTGATGATTATCTTCAACAGGAAACAATTACTCGCATGGAGTGGCCAGCTCGATCCCCGGACTTGAATCCTATCGAGCACGTTTGGGATGCTCTAGGGAGGCGTGTATCTGCCATCAATCCGCCCCCTCAGACCCTTGCCACGCTTGCAACTGCTTTACAAGAGCAATGGCTCTCACTTCCTATTGAACTGATAGACCGCATAATTGAAAGCATCACACATCGCTGTTTGTGCTGTATTGCTTCTAGAGGCAATCATATTCCATATTAAAGGTACTTTTTCTATTGCAAACCGATACTTCCAATTTGTTTATTTTATACATGTGCCAATTTCTATACTACTATTAATGTCTGATAATTTCTTTTTATGTTGTTTAATACCTTACTATGTGTTGTATATTGTGGGTAAGTTTCATAAAATTCCATGTGTAATTTCTTGAGTTATCGCGATTTTTGTGAATTTTCCTTAATTTATGATAACCAGTGTATATTGCGTCTGCACTCTTCGTTACTCTGTCAGAGTTTGTATTACGACTGAATCCTTCATACTTGGGGGCTTGTAACTAACATCATCTTGACAGTAAAATTTTTTAACCAAATTAAACAGCTCATCAACATTACTTTTCTCACTTAGTTTCTTTTGAGTTCGATGTTAAATACTTCTCAAATAAAGACTGAATTAATTTTTTTACCTCTATTGGTGATTTTGGAAGTGAGTGTACAATTTTTTTTATTGGCTTTACCAAGACTCTGCAGGAATTTGTATAGGGAATTTAAATTATTTGTATGTGAAGAGATTGGTAGAATTTGATTTTTTCTTTGTTTACACAATCTCTGCACAACAGCGTTTGCACTTCTGAGTTTTTTAAGTCCAACTTTTATTGTGGAAGCTTTTTTCTCTGCCTTTCTTTCTCTGTTTTTTTTCTTCATCATATCATGGGGATCTTGGTCTTTTTCAACATTTTATCTGTCTTTCAACAGCTGTTTTAGCCATTAGGTTAATTGAAAAAAAAATAATTCCCTAGTTTTTGACTAAGCTTCTCAAGGACTCGTTTTGTCATTCCATTGCCGAAGATGTGTCATTCCGTCACGCTAATTATTGGAAGTTAATAATCAAATGCATAGAATTTTACAATTTCTCATTGATTCTTATGCCACATCAGCTTTATATTCCAAAATATACACATTTTCATTCAAAAACGCAGTTGCTATTTAAAAAAATATACTAAAACATGTGACGGAATGACACAAAAAAAAGTTACTTTTATTTAATATATTAAACTTAAAATGACTTAAAGGCTATGTTTTAAATGTTTAAATTTTGTACTATATGCATATTTTTATCAAAATATTGCAAAAGAAAGATACATTTCTTTTATTTTATAAGTATTTTTCAAGAAAACAATTTGAGCACAAATGTGAAGAATTCACTTGTCAGCCATGTGATTACTTTAGAATGCTGCCAGATTCAAAAAACTTAAAATTATCAAAAATTTAACAGTAATATGTAGACTTTGGCTATTTTTGAACATATTTTTAAAATTAAAATATGCAATTCATAAAAAAAAATTTCACTTAAAAGTTGACAATCTCGTGGAATTGCCCATATACTGCTTGAATTTATATTAATGGTGTTTGTTCTACGAAAGATTCTTCCATTTTTATGTATTTTCAGGATTTTTAATTTTTTTAAAGGTACTTTAAGAACTTTAGTTTTTAATGAGTTGAATTTTTTTAATATGATTATAATTTTTAAATTTACATTTTATCAAAAATGAGTCATAACAATATATTTCAAACGATATTAAAAATTGTTTATGTATTATTATAAGAATTATAAGATATTTTTCATTTCAAGTGCTGTAATTTATTTTACACTAAGTTAATAATGTAATTTTGCTAATTGAAACTTATTAACATAGCAATATATTTAGAATTAATTCTGAAACTATAAAAATCTCTAAGAAATTTATATAATTTTATATTAGAAATTTATGAAGAGAAAAAATGAATAGAAATATATTATTATTTACTACTAAAATTTTTATTTATTTGTTCAATTTAAAAAAATTCAGATTCAATAACTGCAATAAATTTTTACTTTGTTCCTCCTAAGTTTGCTTCCAAAAAATCCACAAGAATTATAAGATATTTTTCATTTCAAGTGCTGTAATTTATTTTACACTAAGTTAATAATGTAATTTTGCTAATTGAAACTTATTAACATAGCAGTATTTTTAGAATTAATTCTGAAACTATAAAAATCTCTAAGAAATTTATATAATTTTATATTAGAATTTTTTGAAAATTTTTAAGTTAAAAATTTCTGAAAAAAAAACATTTTGGTCTAAACAATGTTTTAAATTTAGCTATCAATGAATCCTGTGTATGATAATCATGGATATTATACACAAGAAGCTATGAATCAATGAATCCTGTGTACAGACATGCCAACTCTCCCTCATTTTGCAGGTGACTCCAGAATTTTATGTGCTTCTTTCGTTCCCCAGAATTTATCCAAAAATCTCGATGGAGAATCCAAATTCTAAATTACTAGATTTTTCAGCAAAAGCAGAAGTTTTGTTTTTCTTTCTGTGCAAAATCCTTTTCCTCATGTAACATTTTGTCCCCTGTTGTCAAACTACCAGCTGGCTGAAGTGCAGTTGCTCATGCTTTTATTCACTCTTGAACGATATCCCTCTCTGTTTCACTCTACTTTTTAACCTTCCCCTTTGGACATATAGGTCTCATCTGTATCTTTTCCCTTTCCTTTTCTGTGGATAAATAAATGAGATGATGCCAGCAGAATACGATATCAATTTCAACTGTCACGAGTTAGTTTCTTGCATCTGATTTGCAGTAAAATCTGACTAGATGGTTGAAATTTATATCTTTCCTTGCTGTTTTTTTTAGTGCATTTTTCTTTCAATTCTTGGCAACAAATGGATCATTATATATATTTTTTCAGCCGTTGGCATCAAACTGATGTAAGGGTAGTCTGTTTACAGAAACAATGTGGATAGCATTGTGATTTTCATCATTCGTTTTCATATATTTAATGAAAAATATTTGCTATTTGTATATATTTATTATGCTTATTTCAGGGCTTAGCAGTTATCATATAGCTTAAGGTCATTTTTATACTTAGTTAAATTTTTATACATTTGTAATATAATTAATTGAATTTGTTTATTTAAAATAAAATGGTTCTTCAATTTGTTTATTTTTTAAGAGTTTTTTGAAAAAATTTTTATTACAGTATCAAGGATTTTTCCATAATGTTAGAAAGTAAATGTTATTATTTTTGAATAAAAAAAATTCTTATTTTAGGAATGAAAGCCAGTATTTTCCAAATTTTTTTTAAAAATTTATTTATTATTATTATTTATTTTTTTATGTTTTTGCTTCTGTGTTTGTTGATAAAAAAATGAACAAATTTAATGAATGCTTAATGTAAATATTATATTTCAATTTTATGTTAAATTTTTTTTTGCTTTAAATTTACGTAATTTTTTTTTATCCCTTTATTTATATAATTTTTATCTAAAATATTTTATTAGATGTTCCAAATATGCATATCCTACTTTTCCTACGTCTCCTGAATTCTTGTTAAGCATACTCCTGGATGTTAATTCTGCCTGGTTGGCATATGTGTGTATTTAAAAATAACTTTCATAACCTATTATTTGAGGATAAAAATCTCAACTAATCTGTAGAGAAAACCTAGTTTGTCTTGATGTTGTCTGCGTATAAGAAACTCTAAAACCGTTTCATAATTAAAATTGCTGTGCCACAATATATGTAAAAATTATGCAATTAAACTTTTCACTTTATTTAACAATTAATTTAAACTTTAAAATTAAACTTTATTTCCTAAGTGCTTCATCAAGGAAACTTTCTTTTATGCTTTATAAAAAAAAGTAATTAATAAATAAAAAGAAGTATGATTGATATTTTGGCTGCTTAAATTGCTCTATGTGCTTATTTATGTTTTATATAGTTTGATTTATTTGTTTAATGATGTGATTAACCTTAGTTCTTTTTTCAACTGAAAAACTTAATATTTGCAGTAACAAAACATAATTATTGTCATTGTAATTAAGTGATTATGTTATTAATTATAATAATAGCTACTAAAATTCAAACTGTTATGACCTCAAATATTTTAAAAGTTATATAAATTTTCAATATCTCAAGTATTTTTATATAAAATATAGAAATATTTGAGCTTTTAGGGTCTTAAATATTTCCATAATTATTTTCTTGAAAATATATTATACACTAATGTGTTTTTCTTTATTTTCAGTTTAAAAATCCACTTATAGTTTTATTACTTGCATCTGCATTGGTCAGTATATGTATGCAACAATTTGATGATGCATTTAGCATAACAGCTGTAAGTAACTATCAATTTCTAAGAATTTACGTCACACATTGTTGTTTCAATTTTTCTGTTTCATTTCATGTCAGATATTTTCAAATTGCATTTTTTCTGAATATATTTTTTTTTTCTTATCTAGGCTATTGTTATCGTTGTTACTGTAGCTTTTGTTCAGGTAAGTTTTCTTACGTTATTATCTTTTTTTTTATGTTTGTATATGTTTCTGTCACAAAATTTTTGAATTCAAATTTAAATTGTAATTAAATTGATTAATACTATGGAATAAAATTTCTTATAAATTACGAAAATAAATTAAATAAAGAATTACAAAGCTAATCATCTCAAATTTGTTGAAAGCCTGGAATTTACCTGAGCAAATAATTTTAATTGTTTCATAATCATCGAAATGTTTCACTTTTGGGAAAGTTTGCTCAGAAATTTTCCCTGAATACATTATGTTTTTCGTGAATAACAAAGTGAAAACTTTTTCTTAGGTAAAAACAACAGGGTAAAAAATCATCTTTACGTATTTCAAACAATCAGTCTGTTGATGAATTTTCATTATTAATACAGTAGATGGATCTGTCACCTTAATTTATAGTTATTTCAGAGATGATGTGGGAAAAATATACTTGAGGGTGCCCGATGGCGAAATTGGCGACTTATGTTTGGTGCTATTCCTGTTTGTGCAGAACACTGTGTTAACAGGAATGGCGGCCAAAATGTAATGATATTTCAATAAAACATTGGGAAATTTCAACAAAACATAGGCCAAAACTTGCAATGAATCCAATATAAACAAAATTAATAAACCCAATAAAAAGGATTTTAATTCGAAGCAAAAATTAATGGAGTAGGTGCAAAAAGAAAAGGAAAAAAAACTCTTCAATAAGCTTGAATATTCTCAGATTTAGGTGCACAGAATTATTTAATAACAGTTAAATACTGTCTAAATTTATCATGAATAGAATCTGTGTACCTCCATCGGCACATAAATTCAACGAAATACGAATCGAAAATGACATCTGTCGTACTAGCAGTGAAATGTTTTTCTTAAATCCCTTTTTATGACACCCTCAAATATAGTCTACCCGATGATGACACCAGGACAGTTGCTTATGTAATTTCCTGTATTTTTTTAGCTTTCTCCTTGTATTTTGTTTCCACTTTGGTGAAAAGCACGTGTACTGAATCTAAGTCAAGGAAGATTCAGTTCATGATGTGCTTTTTACCAGGATTATTATATGTCACTGTACTACTGTTTGATTGGAACAGATTTGATTGGAACAGAAAGTTTAACAAATGAACAATTAAAAACTATTATTGCTACATAAAACTCGTTTCTCCTATTATCATCTATGAAATAATTAACTTATGAGAATAGAAAAATTGCCTTCTGCAAGATCTGTATAATTTTTTTTTGAAACAATAATATATTGGGACTGTATATTTATTGTTTTAAACAAATGACTTACTAAAGAATAAGAAATAATTTATGTAATATTATAATCTTGTTCTTTAGAAAAAACCAATATCCATAAGCAAATCTGTTGTCTGTAGTTTATTATCAATAAAAAATTTCACAATGAGTCTCTGCTTGTTTTAGTGACAATTACTAATGTAAGTAGTAATGAAGTAGCAAAATAAATAATGTGTACAAATGTGAAAAAATTTTCAACTTTTAAAAGCTTTCCCCCCTTTTTTTAGGAGTATAGATCCGAGAAATCATTAGAAGAACTTAATAAGCTTGTTCCACCAACTTGTACATGGTAAAGTAGTAAAGTTTATTCTTATCAGATAGTAATTTTTTCATTATTTGATACTAGCTATTATACCCAACATTGTTTCGATTTAAAAAGATACATTTATTTAGTATGTGTATGGACATAATTTTTATGTAATTATTAAAAAAAAGTAGTTGTGCTATTTTATAATAATTTTTGGTGAACAAAGTGTTACAGTACTACAGATACCACTCTTTTACTTTTCTATTAGTTTTCCCACTGAATTAGTGCTTGTGTGTGTTTAGAACTTAGTATGTAAGACTTTGACCTCTAGAACTGAGTATGTATGTAATGTACAGTTCTAAGTTCTAGAGACACACAGCACTTAGCTGTGTGTCTCTAGAACTTAGTATATAACTTTGATTTTTCTCTTTACAATGACACATCATTATTAAAATAATCAAATTAGGTTTTAGAAGAGTAATAAGTATTTATAAAAATGTGTGGTTACATTTATCTTTTACAATACTAATTTGTAACAGTCAAAATTTGCCATAATCACAATTGTAATTTTGGAAGGTGATAACTAATATCATAGATATTTTTTTAATCATGTCTAGTAATATAAGCATACTAAACTATACATACTAATCCTATTTTTAGCCATGTTACAAATTATTCTTTATGATTGGTACTTAGTTAATTATTTCCTTTTTTCATTATTTGTCAAAGTTCTTGAAAATTTTATATTAATAAATACATCATATTATGTTTTAAAGGTTCAACTCACCAAAAGAAATTTTTACTGCACACAGTATTATTTGATGCTGAAAAGTATGTGCAGGACAAAATTGTGATAGTTAAAATTTTGTAACACTGTGAAATCTATTTTTCTAAGTGAATGGTTTAAATGTTTTTTTTTTCCTTTATCAACTCCTTTTTTGTTGTTGATTAATAAGAGTTTATATATTTGAATAAGAAATTTATTATCATTAAATAACTATGGAATTTTTTTTTTAATCAAGTAAAACTAGATGTAAATGTTTAAAAAAGCCAAACATTTAAAGTGTTATTTAATTTATATATTATAAAGGAAAAGTTAATTCTTTCAAAGAGATGTTTGTATAACATTTTTCTTCTTTTTAGCCTTAGAGAAGGAAGGCAGGAAACATTTTTAGCAAAAAATTTAGTACCCGGTGATGTCGTACTACTTAGCATTGGTGATAGAGTTCCTGCAGATTTACGACTGTTTGAGGTACTGCTAATCATTTCAAGGTGTTTCGAATCTAAAATTTCACAAAAACAAAACTTTTACTTACAATTGGAGAGGATCTAAATTATGATTCTATATTAGAATTTTTTTCATTATTTGAACTTGTTAAAAATGTATTGCCATACTTTTGCCATTTGAGAAACATTTGAATGACTTTCAAATGTTAGTCTTAGTATTTTCTTAAAATTAGTTCTACTAAAACTTTAAAAAGAAAAAAAAGACTGATAAAAACAACATAACTGTTTAGGATATTAATTATTTTCCCTCAATTCTGCTTGTTTTTGGTTGCTTTTCTATACATAAAATTGCCTTTCCTGAATTTTATTCAGTGTAAAAGCAATACTTTATCAGGAATTTTTTTCTACAAATTTTACTTAGTATTTTAAGAGTTGAAAAGTATTATATGAAACCTTTTAAGCTTTCTTTTTGACCTAAATTTAAGAACAATAAGTGAAATAATGCTCTTCATAAGCATCATGTTTGACTGTATACAGTGTAAATATCTTATCTTTAAAATAACTAAATCTTACAGTATTTGAACCTTAACAGTTTAAGAGTATTATTTTATCTATTTACTTTTAAATTTTATTTTTGACATTCAAGGAGTAGTTTTTTATTATATATATGTTTTCTTTTGTATGTTTTTGTGGATACTGCTCTTCCTTAACAAGCCTGTATATACAATACAATTTTTTTTCCTTATCATTAAGATTAATCAAATAGAATCATTTATCATGTGTTAAAACATAGCATTACAACTTATTTTTTAAAATATTTCTTATGTTATTTAAATATTTCATATTTCTTATTGTACTTTAAATCACTAATCATACTCATTTAATGAAGCTTAATTTATTAGAAGATAGGAGAATATGACTTTTAAATTTTTATAATTGGAACTTCTTTTTTTGGGGGGGGGCAGAAACAGCTCTTTCTGTTGATAGAAGTTCGCTTGATGAAGTAAAAAGACCTAAAATCAAAGTACAAAGACTTATAAGCCAAGTAAAAATAAAATTACCCAGCTTTATCCATAGAATTTAATATAAGTTTTTCATTTTTCAGCTTTAATATTGAATTTATAAAAAATTATGATGATTGCATTTATTTATTTTGTCTGACATTATCTTTTCTTTCAATTATCTGTTAAGCAAATTTTTTAAAATATGAAGCAATGTTTTTGAAAAATATATAATGACATTTAATTTAAATAAACCATAAAATGTTTGGTAATGTTTTCAAAACATTTTTAATTGTAATTTAATTTTTTTTGACAGAAAAACTATTATTTTTCAAATTAAGTATTTAGCTTGTATAATTGGTATTAAAAAGCTGCCAAATATGCATAAAAATGACTAATTCTGATTTTTTTTTCTTGTTTCATTTAAAACTTACTCTAACTGAATTTATTTTCAGTAGGCAGTAGATTTAGCAATTGATGAGAGCAGCTTCACAGGTGAAACAGAACCCTCTAATAAAGTTACAAAGCCTTTAGAAAAAACCAATGGCATTACAAGTAGGAGAAACGTTGCCTTTATGGGCACTCTGGTGCGCTGTGGTGTTGCGAAAGTAAGAATAATTTGCAATATCACTTGCTTTATTTGGATTTTAGTTATAAAGTTACTATAAGAATACTCAGAAAGATGTACCATGAAAATTAATATTTACTCTTACATGTGTTAGCCATTTTTTATCTTTTAAAAAAATTTATTTTTATATCTATCTACTAACTTTATCCTTTTAAGTGCACTAAAAACTCGAAACTTTTCTCTTCAGACAAAGCGTTCAATTAGACTGTTTAAAATTATCACATATAATTCTCTGTGCAACTAATATTTATTATTTATAAATCTTAATGTATACTTGTATGGCAATGCTTAAATTTTTCAGATTTTCCAGGGTTCTTGCTGTCCTAAAATGTCCTAAAAAAGTGCTAAAATTTTTTCCCAACTTTTTTAGGGCCTAAAAGGTGCTAAAATTTCTTCTGAGTGCTAAAAAAGTGCTAAATAATTTTTATTTTGGCGTTTTGAAATTTTTTTTGAGCGGTCGGATTCCTTAAATCGGTTTCCCTAAATCCTTAAATTCTGTCGCCTTTGGCTCTTCTGCCTCCATCTTTTTTGAAGATTCTTGGGCTTTGGGGAAAGAAGTTCTTTCTTCTGAGATTTTATGGGCTTTGAAAGTTGTAGAAAGCTACTACTCCTACAATTCTTCCAAAGACACTGGAAAATTATTTAGTACAATGTTTCCAGACAGTTCAATAGCACGTCATTTCGCCTGCAGTGAATCTAAGTGTGCATATCTCTGTCATTTTGGACTTGCACCTCATTTTAGCATGCTACTTCTGAAGTGCATTGATAATGCCAAGTTTTATACATCGCTTTTTGATGAGTCTTTGAACAAAGCGACACAGCAGAAGCAGTTGGATATACATATCCACTTTTGGAACCCAGATAAGAACATTGTAGAGATGCGATACTTAACATCAGCTTTTCTGGGCCATTCTGCAGCAGATGACCTTTTAGCCTGCTTTTATTCATCAGTCAAAAATGTAGACCTGAAGAAATTCAGGGCTGATTGTGCTCCGGAAAAAATCCGGATTTTTCGTTAACTGTTATCCGAAAGTTTCCGGAGATCGAAGGTTCAGATGTTTAAAAAAATCGGTGATCACAAGAGATTTCAGAAATCAAATTTTCAAAGGTGGAGCTTAAAAACGCAGTTTATTTTATTTGTTTATAAGAGAGCTGCTTTATAAGCTTATATTCAAGATTAATATTCATTTTTTTATCAGTAAATAGTTATTATAATCATAAACTCAAGAAAGAAAGACATATTTGTAAATTTCAATTGCTTCTCCAGGTCATCATAGGTATGTGTAAAATTTTAAATATATTTGAAGTAAACTAGGAAATATTGAGAAAAAGGAAAAAAAAACTTGTTTAAATTTTTTTTCTAATTTTTCGGTTTAAACTTTTTTATTTATTTATTTTTTTTTTTACTCAAGAAATTTTCCGGAATTTTGACTGGGGCTCACAATCATCCCTGGAAATTATTGCAGATTTCTATGGACTGTCCTGCTGTCAATTGGAAGTTTTATAATAATATTCAAGAAGATTTGTTAAAAGAACATGGTGTTCAATGCAATGCAATTGGAAGTTGTGGGCTTCATATTTTAAATAATGCATTCTACAAAGGTGAATCTGAAACAGAATGGCTCATTGGTTCCATCCTGAGCTCAATCTTCTATCTTTTTAAAGATTCACCCACAAGAAAAGAGGATTTTATTAATCAATCAACTGAGAACAAATTACCACTAAGATTTTGTAACCACCGTTGGCTGGAAAATGCACCTGCAGCTGAAAGAGCAATATTGCTTTGGAATGATCTGAAATCTTATGTGAAAAATGTTGGCAAGTTTAGAAAAGTGTAGAATGTAAATCCTTTTTAACTTTACAAGAAGCAATAAAAGACAAATTAATTCTTGTTAAGCTGAACTTTTTCTTCAATGTGTCGGAGCTAGTTTCACCATTTTTGAAACTGTATCAAGCAGATCGGCCACTTTTACCATTTTTTGCTGCAGATATCCAGGATTTGGTATTACATAGTGTGCAGTTATATAATATTCTGAAAACAAAATCTATAGAAAACTTAAATTCTCTGGAGAAACTGTGCCATTTTAATTTTTGTGATGAAAAGAATTATGTCTCTCTGACAAAAATCAGTGTAGGTTTTAAAGGTGACCAAATTTTAAAGCAGCTGTTGGCCTCAAAAGTTATTTCTGACCGAGATCATATGAATATAAAGAAAGATTACAGAAAGTTTATCACCAAAATGTTAGAAACTTTACTGGAGAAATGTCCAATAAACTATTCTGTTGTAAGAAATGTTGCTTGCATCAATCCAAAATTAATGTCAGAAAACAAAAGCAAGTGTGTTCTAAAAATGAGAAACATATTAAATTACTTAAGTAAAAAAAGAAAATTGAGGAAAAAGATTGTGACAAAATTAAGCCGCAATTTGCATCATGTATATATTAATTATACAATTTTTACTTCATGAATCGTTAAACACTTTATTTGTACATTTTTAGTATCACGTATAGTTTAAGTATGTTATTTTTACTTTACATCAAGTGCTAATTTTTTTTTCCTAGTCCTAAAAAAGTGCTAAAAAAGTCCTAATTTTTTTTTTAAATAATTGAGCAAGAACCATGTTTTCTTATGAAAGGTAAAAGTTCTTCAATAAATAAAATTTATTTTGCCTGCTGTTAAAAGTTTTTTTATTGAGATTTTACTTTAGCAGAGAATAAATTTTATGTATTAAGGTATATTTGCAACCCGAAATATATTTTTCATAGAGTAAGATTTTTTTTATTTTGTCCTCAAAGTAATCAATCTTTTATGCTCTAATATATTGTAATGTTTTTTAAAATTAGAGTATTCATTTTTTTTTTTTTTTTGCAGAAACATTCAGGAAGTTTAAGGCTTAATATCTAAATAATCGAAAAATGTTACTATGAGCTTGTTCTTATTTATTATGTTATGATGCTGTAAAAATTTCGTCTAAAACTAGAATTTTGAAAATATTTAAAATATTTGACTTTTAATTACAGTTTATTTAAAACTTTTTTTTCTTATACTATTCATTTATGCAACGATGATATTCTCCCAATTGATAATAATTTGATACTGATTATACTTTTAGGGCATTGTTATATCTACTGCTGAAAAGTCAGAATTTGGGGAAGTTTTTAAAATGATGCAAGCGGAAGAAGTATGTATAGATTAATTTTACTTTTTTGTTACAATTTTTTTTTTGTTAGTTGTAGAGAAGTACAATTAAATTATACTTTATTGCTATTGTTGGCTTGCATGTAGCATTTTAATATACACTCATATAATACCAACTGAAATTAAGTTGTGGAGAACTGCTTGTTTTACATAAGTATTACAATTGTATTTTGTTGTTTCATTTAAATTATTTTTTACTATTTACTCATTTGTATTTATCCCTTTGACTTAGAATTTTTATTAAACACATTTTTTTATTCTTTTTTCATTATTTAGTATTAATTTAGGTGAAAAATAAGTGAAAATTATTATGTTTAAAATTTTAATAATTTATGGTTGTGAACTACAACATTAAACTCGTATCTTTTCGTAATAAAGGTAAAATCTTCAAAGCAATAATTTTTCAAATTTTCTCTTATTCGAAATCAATTAGATTTAAGAGAAACAGTTATTTATCATTGAATAATTTACAAAATTTACAATTACTTTAATTTACAAAATCAATTATTGATAAATTATTAAATGTGAATTAATAATAAAAAAAATTCCAGCTACTTTTTTTATATTTTAGTACAAATATAATTCTGATAATTGAATTGATTTTTTTTTTTAGGAACTATTACACTGTTTTTTTTATGTTAAAAAATGTCAAAATATATTTTTTCCCTTAACGAGGAAAGCAGAAAAGAAATTATAAAAGGGACACTGGTGTCCCATCTGCATAAAAGGTATAAGTAACGAACGGAAGGAAATTATATTTCTAAATTTTAAAAACATATCTTTGAGAGTTCTTCTGCATGCACTTATTGTAACTATTGTTGTAACGATTTAACTAATGATGTTGTATAAGTATTTTTAAATTTAATATAAATGAGTTATAAATATGCGCTTATATTTTGATAGGAAATTCTATGTGAAATGTTCTATTCTTAGTCCAAAGAGTCAGCACACATTTTAATTACATAAAATGTTAAGGTTGATATCTAGAAATTTTAAATGTTTCTACATTATTCATTTAAATAATTATTCTCTCAGTATTTCAAATAGCTGAGGTGTTTCAATTATTTAGTAATGTTGTTTGTGTTTCTCACTTTTTAGGCTCCTAAAACACCTTTGCAAATTAGTATGGACACTTTGGGAAAGCAGTTATCATTATATTCATTTGCTATAATTGGATTAATTATGGTAGTTGGCTGGTTCCAAGGCAGACCCTTGATGGAAATGTTTAATATTGGTGTTAGGTATAAACAATTATATTAATTATAGATTATTATTTACTAAGTTATAATTTATTAAATGATATAGTTAATTTATGTGATTAAAAATTTTTAGTGCTTTTTTCCATAGTTTTTATTTTTAATTAGCACTAGAAAGACTGAACATTGCTGTATATTTAGAAAGACTGAAGGGGCCAGTTCGCCCTTTCCATATTGTTTGAGTATAGATCAATTGGACATTCAAAATCTTGAAGTATAATCATAATTATTTTAATAAAAACATATTTTAGACTTGCTTGATTGTCGAAATTCTATTGTATTTTGTTTGATTTGGTTAGCGAAAATAGTTGAATAAATGGAACACTGCTGTGCAAAAGAAAAATCAACAGAATTCAAAATAGAAATTTATATATATTTCTCATCTCTGCATGATGAACTGCATATTGCAAAAAAAAATTTTACAAAAACAAATTTTACTTTATCACAGTTTTCTGAAATCTTATTTTAGCGTTCATAGCGTTAGCAATAGAAAAAATAAAAGTTGTCCAGCTACTTTTCTCAGAATCTATCAAGAAGCACTTAAAGTTGTTTTTTTTTTCAATTGCGCAGCAGAACATTGGTTTTTCAATTGTAAGTCTGCATTTGTTTCTTAGGTAATTGAGTTTCTCTTTCTCTATAAATAATAATTATAAATATGTAAAAATAATATATATTTTTTTTAATTAATTTTTTAAAAATAAAACTGAGGTATTTTATATATATCAAAGGGTCCTTATGTCCAAAACGACCTGGCTTTATGAAATATCTACCAAAATACTTAAGGGACCACTCTGGCCTCTCAGTTATTCTAGGTTTAAAATTCCATGTGTGCGTTTCTGTAAGACTAACACATGAATTATTAAATAAGCTCTTAAATTAGATTAAGTTATGTAAAGCTGGAAATACACAACACTTTCAATAAATTATTTTTTGAATTACAGAGCAACAAAAACTGAGAGGGATTATCTGTCTTTTTATTTATAATTGGTATAATTTTGATGTTTAATAACTTTTTCCATCTTTCAAAAAAAAAAAAAAATTTTTTTTAATATATCTGCTATATAACATATTAACTTTTCTTATTGAATAGTAAAATAATTTGTTATATAATAATACTTTTTTGTATTTATAAGGGTAAAATTTTCAATTGTTCAAATATTGTTATAACTACAGTATCAGTTTAGTTTAATCACATACAGATCTGTTATGATTTGGTGCAAAATATAGATTTTTCATTTATTCAAATGAATTAATATTTTTCAGCTTGGCGGTTGCGGCTATACCAGAAGGTTTACCCATTGTTGTGACTGTTACTCTTGCCTTAGGAGTAATGAGAATGGCCAAAAGAAATGCCATCATTAAAAAACTTCCCACAGTGGAAACATTAGGTAAGGTTCAATTTAAAGATGTCCTGAGGAAAATTATGTTTTTTTTTATTGTGAAGTTATACTTTGACTTTAAATATGTAAAATGTTTACATTTTGAATGACTATAGCTTAGCAAATCTGGTTTGCATATCACTTTGGGTGCAGGGGTGTGAAAACGCCTCCATGTTATTTTGTAAAGCAAAGAAGAGAATAAATTATAAGCAGAAACTAGCCTAAAATGTATATAAAAGGTTAAACATCTGAGAATTTTGTTTTATAAAGTAGCGTTTAACTGTGTGTGTTGCATGTAGCAGCCAAAAGTAATGACCTAAATTTAAAATCTGAGTGGAAAAGGTGCTATGTGACTTTTTCAGGAATTTAAGTAAACTAGCTTTCAAGTTTATTCATTAATATTAGGAAATAAAAATTATCTCTTACCTTCTTTTCTTCTCTGCAAACTTCCAACTGGGCAGATCTATAAATCTTTAGAACACATTTAAATGTCTCCTATCATAGATTCAGATTTTTGGTGTTTTTATCTGTATCCAAAAGTGTGGCTTTATGCATTTGGAATCTTCTTCCACTCCAACACTCAAAGATTGTAACTTAGTGCCTTCATCCACTGAGATCTGCAAATTTTAATGACTTTTTAAAATAATTTATATTGTATATTTAAATAAGAAATCTAAATTTTTTTTAAAAATGCAAATCTTCATCCACCAAGATTTTCATGTCCATTTACCTTTGTTAATTGTGTAAGAAATTAATGCTACATATTGAGTTTAATTTTATCATAAAAAATAAGTATTTTTATTTAATAAGCAATTAATATATGTTAAAAATATTGGTAACAAAATGTGTTTCTGTTTTAAAAATAAAAAGCTTTTTGTGTTTATTAGAATCTGTAATTATAGATATTTTATACTGTTTTATTTAATAACATGCCGGTCATTTAGTTTTGGTCAGAAATAAGGTTTGATGTTTTTGTATCCTCCTCAAATACTGATGTTGTTAACTTTAAAACTAATAATGTAAATTAATTAGTTTCATTGATTGTTATGTTTGAATAATTTTATCTTAAAATTTATGCAGTTCTTTATTCTTCAAAATTTCTTTATTCTTCTTTATTCTTTGCAATTCCTTAAAATTTATTCCATATTTTAAAATTTCTAAGTATTTGAAAAAAATTTAATTAGTGCTTGATTTTAAGACAGCTTTTATGTGATCTTTCTTCTTCTATTTCAAGGTTGCGTCAATGTTATTTGTTGTGATAAAACTGGTACTTTAACAAAAAATGAGATGACAGTGACAACAGTTGTTACATCGGAAATGTATCATGCCGAGGTAATTCTTTTTTTCTCATTAACAATTTTGAAAAATTCTCAAACTATTAGATTATTTTTTTTAAATTATTGTTTAACGAAAAAACCTGCTATCAATAATGGAATAAAATTATAATATATTGAGAAGACTTTTACATCCAAAGCTTGCAAAATAAAGTACTTTAATGCAATAATCATGTCATTGTTGCTTCTGAAACCACTTCTTTTAATTTAATCAAACCATAATTAATTTATTGACTGTACAAAAAGTTAAGACTATCTTTTTAGTCTATCTTTGATCTATCATTATACAGAAGCAAAGTTTTGTTCATTGCATGGAAAATACATACACAAGTGAATCATTTTGACAGTTGTATATAAAATACAAGCTAAAATAATGAATGGAGGGTGATGCAGATGACTTCAGCTTTGTCTTGACAGCTTCCACTGAATCATATCTAGGCATCCTGGCCACAAAAGCAATAAATGATTTTAACATTTGGGCAATGGACAATAGTCTAAATCTTTCAACTGATAAAACCACCTATTTATTACTAAAATGCAAACTAGTGAATGGCCCATCAGTACATCTCAAAGGGCAAAAAATTAAAAGATCTAAAGTGGTCAGGATCCTAGGCCTCAATTTTGATGAGAACCTCAACTGGACTGACCATCCAGGCAGACAAAGCTGCCAGACAATTTCCGGCCAGGCAAAGAATAGCTGGAGGAAAATGGGGAATAAATAAAACCGAAAGACGAATCAATAACAAAACCTGCACCGAAAGGATGATCGCCCATGCAGCTGCAGTCTGGTGTGTTAATCCCAAACAACACACCAGAAACAAACTAGATACCATTCAGAGAAAATTTCTGTTGAATATCTCTGGTGCCTATCGTACATCCCCCACAAATGCCCTGCAGGTTATTCTGGCAATACCTCTATTACACATTACTCTACAGCAGGAGGCAATTAGAATCAACCTCATCAGAAATAAAAATTTCTCTTCAACAATAGATGGCACCTGTTTTCACTCCACTCAAATTGACAAAAAAATTAGATTAAATGATATCCACCCTGCCAATTTTAACATAAAGACAAATAATTTTATATTCATTAAACAAGCTAGATTAACAAGAAAAATAAACATATTTACAGATGGATCTGAGAAGGCTAATGGAACGGGTGCTGCAATTGTACAATATGAAGATGGCATAATTACATCGGCCACACAATTGAAACTTAGTTCTTACAATAAAAGAAACGAAGGAAATAAAAATATGACCACCGAAGCCGACGTCTTCAGGGGGTACCGGCCTCGGTAGCCATTAAAAACAAAACCATTTCTAATTGAGGGAGAAGCAAATGCTTAAAATATCTCCCTCAGTACCCCGATGGTTTTGTATAGAGGTCCAGGAAAACCAAGATACATTCAAAATAATTAACAAATTAAGAAAAGAAACACAATCAAAATCATCTGAAAAATAAAAACTCACTAAGTCACAGGTCAAGCATCAACTTCAAAAGCAAGTAGAAGAAAAGAAAACACTAAAAACTGAAAAAACAACGCCCCCTATTATAATGCGCAGAAGAAGTTTAAAATGAAATGGAAAAGGTCAGGAGAAAGAAATACGTAGACAAATTAATAGAATGCTTAACTGGGGTTTCTCAGTTAAGACTAGAATTGCGCCCTGTTAAAAGATACTTTTCTTTCTTTACTTTTCTTTAGATACTTCGTTTCTTTTATTGATACTTTTTTCTGAAATTTCTGCTGCTTCTTAGCGCGTTTTTTTTTTCCAAAGAAGTTTTATCCTTTTCGAATTTAATTATTTGTGTTTTCTTTCAGTATTAGTTCTTACAACACTGTATTTCAGGCGGAAGCAATAGCATTAAAACAAAAAATCGCAAGCCAAACTGCAATATGGTCAGACAGCCTTTCAACAATAATAGCACTTAAGAATTATAATACCACTCATCAGATTATACAAGACATCCAAAATCTACTTAATAATACTAATGGCCTTCAAATCTCATGAATTAAAGCACATAATAACAATGATGGAAACGAACAAGCTGATAATTTAGCTAAAGAGGCAATTAATACGGGTCAATTTTTCAACATCAAAGTTCCACACTCATTCATTAAGCTTGAAGCTAAAACACAAATATAAAAGGACTGGCAACACTACTGGCATCATCACAAACCGAAATCAGGAACATTAATCAGAGAAATTTTACCAGGCGTCTCATTTAAACCTTTGGAATGGAATAGGCAGCTAATCCTCTTCTTTACAGAGCATGGCCCCATTAAAGCGTATCTAAAGCGATTCTGCCTGGCAACTGACAATACATGTGCCTGTGGAGGTGTAGGAACAGTGTGGCATTATGCAATAGAATGTCCGCTTACCACATCCTACCACTTTAAACAACCAAAGCTAGAATTCCTCATAGCCTGGAAGAGATCCATCCATAAGAATCCAAAGTTGAAACAGAAGGCAACAAACCTGATTAATTTTCTAGAAGAATAGGAGGAAATCCTGAAATAATTTTCATGAAAAAATGACAAAATTATGCAATGTTGAGCAACAACCACAGCTAAACTTGGCCAATTAGCTCTGGATACTTTTTAATCAAATGCCCTAACAAATAGAATAATCGTTTCTTTTTTTTCTTCTCTTTTTTTTCATATTTCTTTTTATTTTCTTCTCTTTTTTGTTTCGATTTGCCATTTTTTCCTCTCTTTTTTTTCTATCTGTCTTGTCTTCCAACCTTAACCATTAACTGATAAATACCATTTTAGGCGCATAGGCGCGGGGTTAAATGTTGGTGTGTGTGCAACTAGGAAAATATTGAATGCAAAACATAGGAAAAACTAACCAATTAAATTTATTGAGTGTGTGAGGTGTTTCTCTAAAGGAAGGGTAACTTGTTTTAAGACAAAATCCTGTTTTACTTTGCATATTTTTAGGGAAAGAGGAAAAACAAGGTTTTGAAATTAGTAGTTATAGTACATAAAAAAAATTCTGAAGAAGTTGCACTTTTTATTAGTTTATATTGAAATAACACTTATTATAAATAAAATTTGTTTTATTTTTGTAATACATACAATTGAAGATATATAATTCAGTAAGATCTGAGTGTCAAATCTTTTGTTTCTGGGAAATTTGTAACTTTTATATAAAAATAATTTCATGTAGCACCCATATTTTCTCTGCATGTAACCAAATTCAACATGCTTTAGTTTGTTTAATACTCCTTTAAATTGTTTTGACATATTGACAGTACAGTACATGCCAACATACTGAAAATGTTTCTCTGATATTTAAGTTTGAATCATGTTATTTATGAGTTTTCAAATGAGAATTTTTTTGTTGTTATTTTAATTTAAAAATTATTACTAAGGAAAGATTTACTTTCTGAATAATAAAATCATCTTTATATTTCGATTAAATAAAGGACGAGAAAGATTTTATTTTTCAAGTGAGAAAAATTTTAAAAGCACCATACATATTTTTAAATTTTACTTAGTTAAAATATTTATGCATTTCATAATATAAGATTGCATAAATTTTATCGTCCAAAATAAATATTTTATTAAAATTTTATCTTTTGTTTAAGTTAAGTGGAGTGGGATATGCTGAATCTGGTCATGTTCAAATAATGGATCCTGGCAATCATTCTCAACAGATGAATTCAGTTAGAACAATTGTGGAAGTAAGCTTTGTTAAATGCCTATAAAATTTTAGTTTACTTGTATTAGACTGTTAATTTGACTTGCATTGGTATATTATTAATTTTTATATGTTAATCTAAAACACACAAATGTAGTTCTTATTCTATTGAGCTTGAGTTGCACAAGTTTTTATTTTTATTTTATTTTTTTATAATATACAATGTATCATGGTTTATAAAAAGATTAATATATATATATGTTTAAAACATTGCTGCACTTCAGTAATTTTATTCCTGATGCAATTAACATTGCGTTTTGTTTGTTGAAGTATATGTGAATTAAACTTGTTTTGTCTTTTCAGGCAGGCTGTATATGTAGCAATGCTGATATAATAGACGATCAGCTGAGAGGCCAGCCAACTGAGGGGGCCTTAATTGCGGCTGCCAGGAAGGTAAATATCTTTAAACATTCATTCAGCATAAATGACGCAGTTGTCCGAAATTTTGATTATTTTTGTCATTGTCTTCAGTTGAAGTTATGTCAGTAAGAACATGTCAGAAAATTTTCTATGAGTCTCTCAAATGCTCTTATACATTTATGTTTTATTATATAGTGATATTACACTATTATATTAATCACTGTATATAGTGATCATTATATAGTGATTTTATGATTTAAATGCCCACTGGACTATGTCAGGGGAGCTGACCTTACATCAGAAAAGTCCATTGTTCGAATACCGGACAAGGCATTGATGTTCTTTCCTTCTCTGTACTATTTGTCCTTACTGTGTGAGCAATGTTGGCCCACCTAATATCTAGCCAATGAAAGAGTGGCTAACAAATCTGTGGGAGGCGAAAGCCTATCCTTTGAGCTGCGGCTCTGTTTTTTGGTCAATTAGAATGTTGACTAAAGAAAGGAAGCACTGAATTTTATAGAATGTATGAATATTATGCAGTTTATAGCACAGATATCACACATCGCTAATGCTTTCTCCCACCACTGGTGTGTTATCAAGATTGCAACATCATGACAGAAATAATTATGTTTTTTATTTAGGGGTATGCAATCTGACAAGTTAGTTAAACATAGCTGCCTTCCAAAATCTGAACACCAATGAACCTAAGTGTGAGATTTCTTTTTGTGGAGGTTAATAACAAACATTGTTTAGATTTAAAGCAAAATTATAATCAATAATTTAAATTCCAAATTCATGAATTTTCCTTTATAAAAATTTCATTTTTTATGTAAATAATTTTTTTAGTGAAATAATATTTATAATTACAGAATAATAATTATATTTAGTGAAAAACATTAACCTTTTTGCATTATAAGTTCAGTAACATTAGGTTTTAAAATCTGTTTTAACTTTTTTTTTTCGGAAAAAACTTTTTTCCTGTTTTCTTCTTTTTTTTTATGTTAGGAGCCTATTCTTTAAGCTTTTCTTAATTAAAAATAAATTAATAAAACATATCTATTTTTTTTGTTTAATTTTTTTTAAAAAAAAGCAGGTTTTTAAATATTAATTGTGTCTGAATATTATGTCAAGAACAAATATGTCTGAAAATTTGTTGGAATTATTCCTATCTGAATTATTAAGCATAATTTAGCACTATTTATAAGCATAATTTAGTCTATAAGCACTATTTATATAAAAAATACTTTTACTTTATTTCAAAAATGCTTTATATCAATCTTTCAAAAAAACACTGAAAACATTTTTCTTAATTCAAATTTATTCATTAATATTTATTCATTAATTATTATATATTAATATTTATTTCATTAATTTCGGAATATGGATACAGTTTTAAAAACAAATCTCTCTAAAATATTTTTAATCAATTATATATTGTTTTATTAGATTTAATTCTTTTAGTTTGATATATATATAAAGTGGCTCAACGGTTCAAACAAGAACAATAATTAGCAATTTTATAGCTCTATACTTTTAACAAACATTGATCTTTTTCGTAATCTAGCCATGAAATTTAACATAAAAAGTGTGAATGTGTTAGCTTTATCTTAGTTTCAATAAAAAGAAATATAAATTATTTTTCCAGAAAATTATATCCACAATCGGTTGATATAAAATTTCATTTTTATTTCTTTTTGTTCCAGATGAACATGCAGGGTATTAGAGAACGTTACAACAGGCTACAAGAAATTCCATTTAGTTCAGAGCAGAAATTCATGGCTGTAAAATGCTTACCAAAGTTTGGACTGGTATGTTTTTAATTATTTTATATCTGATTTTATTTTTACCATTTGAGTTTTTAATGATTTTCAGTGACATTTTCTTTTCTTTGGCACTGAATTATTTCAAAAATTGTTAATTTTAATTTAACTGTTAGACTGAATAAGATTTTAAATGTAAAAAAAACTTTGCTATTACTATGCACAATTTATTGTGAAATGGAAATTAAACATGTTATTATGTAATTCTGGTTTAGGATCTTATTTGTAAATTTAAAATTCACTCCATAAAAAATTGATTATCATCTGAATAGAAAATTCATTTTTTAAATAAAATTTTCATCAATATTTACATGAAATCTTACCATGTATGAAGATCATCGAATTTGGTGACTAACAGTTGGTCAGGCTCTTTTGTTAAAGCGTGTATCTTACAAGAGTTATTACTATTAATAGTGATATTATTTTTGAAACATATTTATCACGCTTTTTGATTAAGCAACTATGTGTTTCATTTTTGGATAATTTTTAATAAACATCTTATTTTTTTATGTTTTCAGGGCAGTGAAAAGTACTTTGTGAAAGGGGCTATTGAAATCCTTCTACCAAAATGTACAAAGTACAATTATCATGGTTCGCCTGTTGTTCTGTCTAAAGATACTCATCTACAGTATTTGAAGGAAGCACAATATATGGGACGAAAAGGTTTAAGAGGTAAAAAAGTTTTAAGATTATTTATGTTTTAAGGCAAGCCTATTTAATTTTGAGGTTGTAGAAATTACAACTCATGAAATTTTATTTCTATTGAAAGAAAATAACCGCAGCATTTTAAAAATAAAGTCCCACATGAAAAAAAAGTGTTGTTTTGAACATAAAATCACAAGTTATAATAGACCTTAAACATTGTACTAGGTGTCCAAAAAGTAACCCATATTTTGAAAAATCATTTAATGAAAAGCAGAAGAAATACAATGTGCAATTTGCTGTGTGTACAAAATTTGTAAACAGATTGCATTGCCACTCAAGGAAAGTTACAAAATGCTTCTCAAAATACAATATTTTTCCAGGAACAACTCTTTGATATTTCTCAATGTTGATTGTGGACAAAATTAACGTAAGACCTTGCAAATCTTTACAGTCGTAATGGTCTGACATATATTTGAAAACATAGTTTTGTAGTTAATACTATTTAGTAGCAGCATCTGTTGACAAGCTTTAAAGCAACTGTAAGTTTAAAGATTTTGTTTCCTTAAGCAGAATTGTTCAAATCCTTGGTCATTTTTGGAACACGCTGTATTTATTAAATAAATAATCACAAGAGAGTGAAGCTATAAGAACCTGATGAAAACTTCATTCGCTCGTTGACTGGCCATGCGTGTATGTGACGCCTGGCAAGTCTTTAAAATGGACGTCTATTTTTGAAAAGCTTGGAACATGTAGACTGGAACATTCTCAACAGGTACAGTATTTATGTTTATGCATAATGTTAATAAAATTATCTTTTTTTCTAGTTCTGGCCATTGCTTGTGGATCATCTTTAGATGATTTACTTTTCCTTGGAATGGTGGGTATTTTAGATCCACCCCGCTCTGGTGTTGCTGAAGCCATACAAACACTTCATGGAAGTGGAGTTTCAATTAAGATGTTGACTGGTGACTCAGAGGACACAGCATGCTCTATTGGTAAAATTTTCACAAGCATTTAATTATTTAACAAGTTTTATAATCTTGTTCCATGCTTTTTTCATTTTCCAAAATTACTTTTAAACCCTTTTTTAGCAATATTATATATTGGTGCATATATTTTTTAGCATCAAGATTAGGCCTTTATGCAGTTGGCAGCCGTTCCTTGTCTGGAGAAAAGATTGATTTCATGAATGATGATGAACTTGCTCATATAATACACTCAATTTCAATATTTTATCGAGTTGGGCCTGGGCATAAATTAAGAATTGTAAAAGTATGAAACCTATCTCTTTGAAATATTTTATTTTTAAATATAATAAATTAGTACTTAAGTTCATAAGACATTTATATTTCCTAAAATCAATATGATGTGTTTCTTTTTAAGAATGCATTTGAAAAAGTTTTTTTTATAGCTTGTTTTTCTTACATTACATAATTTCTTTTGGCGTGTAATATATAAGACCATGTTAAAATCTTTGAAAAAGAAATAATTAAATTTTTTAAGGAAAAGTTTTATTTCAGCTTGTTGCTTTATAGCATTGCTCCCAACTTGATTGAGGATTCATAAATTTCCCTTAGTTTTAATCTCAGAAGATATAAATATTTAAAAATGTGCTTTCATAAGTTTTAAATGGTCTTTTATGTTCTTGCAGACACAAACATTTTTAAAATTTTCAACTAATGTATTCATAATTTGACAGTGTTTTTCTTTGCAACAATTACATGGTTAAATTAAATAAGTATAAAATACATTGAACCAGATTTAAGTATGTTTTCTAAATATCTTATTTTGGAAAAATAATTCAAGAAACTTTTATAACATTGATTGATATATTACCATAGTTTTTATATAAAAAAGACTACTTTTATTTTCTTCTTGAAAGAAGTATATATAAGTAAATAAAAAAAAAGACAATTAAATAGTTTCTAAAATATTGTCCCGTGGAAAGGAACAGAATCAAGATGACTAGTCATAATGATTTATTGAACACTTCTGACATACATACAACAAGGTAACTGTGTTTCTACTTGAAATGCTGAAACTTATATACAGTTATATAAGAATGATGTAATAAAAGTTTCTAGAAGATATTCAAACAATAAATAAAAGCTTAAACGACATATTTATATTTTCTTTCATCTGCGAGGATAGAATTCAGAACCTCTGCTTCACCAGGGCATTGACTTTCATCACTTGGGCACACATCAATATTTTAGAAAGTAATTTCTAAAATTCAATTCAAATTAAACTGAGTGTTTTTGAAAGTATAAAATTTATTTAAAGTGATTGATAAATTTCTTAGGAAAATTTCGTGGAACCATCACACAAGATGTTCTAAGACAATGTTCAAATATGTATTATGTGCAATAGTGAATAAATTATTTATCTGTTTTGAATTTATTTGAAGGCTTATCAGAGAAATGGGGCTATTGTCGGTATGACTGGTGATGGTGTGAATGATGGTGTTGCTTTGAAAAAAGCAGATATTGGTATTGCTATGGGTAAGAATGGAACAGATGTCTGCAAAGAAGCTGCTGATATGATATTAGTTGATGATGACTTCTTTACCATTATGTATGTATATTTCATAGAGTTCATGCTATATATTATTAAATATCCTCTTAAAATCGTGTCTTTATTATAATAGGGCTGCTATTGAGGAAGGAAAGGGAATCTTTTATAACATCAGGAACTTTGTACGTTTTCAATTAAGCACGTAAGTTTTACCTCTTGTTTTCTTAGTGTAAAATCAATGTAAACTTATTTAAATCCTTGGAAACTGTAAAATAATCAGGTTTTGTTAAAAATAGTTAGTTTAACTTTTATCTTGCACAAAAGAAGAAAAAAAATTTTACACTCATATATTGTTTCATAAAGAATTTTAAAATGTTATGTCTGCTTTTAAAAAGAAAATTATTAAAATCTTTAAAAAAAATTTATGAAATTATACATTAAATGTGACATTACTTGTTTCAAATTGTTATATATTGAGTTCTACATTTTTCACGTGTAACATATAAAATAAGTATAAGATTTAACCTTCTCAGTGTTAGTTCCATTTTATTCTAAACTTTAAGTCTGTGTTTTTTTTTTTTCTTCTTGCTCTTTTTTTAAAAAAAATTTGTCAAAAGATATTGATATTTTTCTTTGATTCATTCTTCAAATATAAACATATAATGTAAAATTTATATAATATCTGTACTAAATTTTTTTTAATAATATCTGTAATTAAAATATAATCAAATTAATGTGGGTATTGCCCTCTATTATGCTTGTAACATATGCTTCAAAAAACATGAATCAAAATTATCTTAACTCTAAAATTTAATTTGGTTAAGTTTTAAATTTAATAGTTTTATTTAAATCATAAATGAAATATGTATATATATATATAATAAATTTGAATAATATTGCTACTTATTGCTAAATCTCAAATATTAGAAAGAATAATTGATCTTTTTGACTGTAGAAAATCTTGAATTAAGTTTCAACTACTTATATTATCCTCTTTTATATACTTTGAAATTATGTACTGCCCAAACCTCTAATGTTTTAATGTTTAAACAAGTATCAAAAGATCTTCAATTTTATATGTATTGGTAACTTTTATATTTTAAAGTTTTTCAGGCTCACCAGCCTCTATTGCTGCACAATCAATTTTCATTCTTTTACGTTAAAGAGATTGTTATATCGGAATAAAAAAGTAATCAATTAAAAGAGTTGAAATGTTTTATTGAATTAACATAGAAAGATGATCTCACAGATGTACTTCCTGATTCTATTGGGATAAAATTAAAATCTATTCATTGTTAGGTTACCATTGCAATTTCATCTACAATTACTGTTTAAGTTCCCACTTAATTTTTGGTTGCCCTAAAAGCTCCGTAATTGTTTTTGGCAAAATAGATTATTTAATAAAATTAATTTGTAGTAATATTTTACAATTTTGTATGCATTTATTATTTTAGTTTCATATATTGAGCCCTCACAGTTTTACATAAAAGTTAATTTATTTTATTTACTGTTTAATAATATCAAAAAGGTTAGCAAGTTTGATTTAGGTAGGAATTTTAAATGTTTCTCAAAACATGCTTGGCTTGTTATTAAAATGTTGCATTATAAATAAGATAATAATTTTACATAATCCCCTTAATGGCATTGGATTACTTTAGAATAAAGGGAGCTTAAGGTTTTGAACATTAAATTTGGAACATTGGTAGAATGAAATATTAAAATATGAATAGACAGAATGAAGATAAATAAATATTGGTGAGAAATAGAGTTAAGTAAGGGATAAAAAATAAGTATTTTACCAAAAAAGACACTCGTATAACTTTTCTTAATTTTATGATAATGACAGTCAAAGATTTCAGGATCTTTATATTTCACATCATTGGTGTTTTGCATAATCTAGATTATTAAATAAGAAATCAAATTCTGCAATTTTCTTGCATATAAGAATAGGCCAACAATAATGAGAAACTGTTTTAAACCTTTATCTATTTATGTTATATAATAATACACTTTTTTAACCCCTTACCTGCCGAGTAAAATTTACGTGATTCACTCCCCAGTGCCACTGTTTTTCGCTCAAGTGCACTTTGATAAGCTGTGTTTTAGTGGAAGGAAAAGATGCACGCTTTGCAATTTAAAAACAGTTTACTTTCACAAGAGAAGAAAAAAGAAAATACAAAACTTAAATTAAAGAATAAAAATATAATATAAAGGATGTTAAAACTTAGCTGTTGTATGATAAATCCTGAAACATAGTTGGGCACATAAACCAACATCACATTCAATGCACTGATAGCGAGATTCTCGACGAATATACACGGGAAACGAAAACGAAGGAATAATAAGCCCGACCTTACTCAAATAGAAACACACAAGCAATAAATATTATGATATAACTTTTCCAACACACCCCTTTCCCATTGCCCCTTCCGCCTTCTCTGAAATTGGTAATGCATACATTGCAAACACTTTCATTGGCAAACATTTTCAAGGTCATTTTACTGCATTCACAAGTTGGGGATGAAGTTCTATTTATAACAGCGCAATGCAAAGCATCGTACTTCGGGAAAACCTGTGGCAGTTAATGCATCGTCTGGCCGAGACGTATATATACGCCGGCAGTTAAGGGGTTAACAGTTTATCTGAATCCATTTTTAAGAAAATCACTTTTATATTTTATAAATTGTAAAAGCCAATTTTTTACTTTGCAGGAGCATTGCGGCTTTGTCATTAGTTGCTCTCTCAACTTTTATGCACATTCCTAATCCCTTGAATGCTATGCAGATTCTTTGGATTAATATCATTATGGATGGTCCACCTGCTCAAAGGTTTTTTAATTATGAAAAATCTTATTTTACTTATGTGTTGTATTAACATTTTTGTGAACTTTTTTTTTGATCTCATAATATACATTTAACAAGTTTTCTTAGTGTGCTAATCAGGACATGTTCTGAAATTGCTAATTGGTTTGACATTTTACTAAGAATTCAAAATAAGTAAATGATTAACCATGAATCTTTTCTTGTAACTTCATAATACTTTGCAAATAAAATCGTTATTTGTGATTTTAGTTGAAATTATAAATATTTGTACACTGTATGCACCGTGAAATTTACCTAGTTACTATTGAATAATGCACCCTGTGCATGATGTCACAAAAACTACTTTACAAACTTTTCCTCAAAACAAGTTTCGGATATATTACATTGCATGAATCATTGATGCAAGCTATACTGTTAATATCAGTTGTGCTGTGAAAACTTAACTTTTGAGTTCGCTTCCAAATTTTGTTTTTAAGACGAATCTTAAGTTTTTATAAATTTTTTAGCTTCGATTTTCTAGTAAAAAAAAATAATAATAAAACATCTGTAATTTTTATTTTTGTGGATGTAATCAGATGCTAACTTCTTGTCCCTTAAATTAATCTTTTATAATCAATACCTAATTCATAGGTATTGATTATAAAAGACACTACTGGATTTTGGTAGTTTTTGCTGATCTACTGGGTTATTCAAAAATTCTCCTAACTTTTGTACATTTCAGAAAATTTCCTAAAATTGAAAAAAAAAAAATCCTACATTAAATTTTTTTACTTTGTTCATTCATTGTTTTATAAATATTTTAAAAAGTATTATTGCTAAATAATGATGAAAGCCAAATTTAAAATTATCTGTTATAAGCTTTGCTTTTTTGTTCATTGTTCTGTAATTTTTATATTTTTTACTACTCTATTAAAACTAATTGTACAATATGTTTAACTTTCTAAACTGATTTCATTATCTATTGTTGTTGAAATTTATGATTTAAAAAAAAATTAAATGTAAAATGATAAAAACAATCAATATTGAAATTCATCACAAATAGAGAATATTCCAACCAATTTAGATTTATAGTAATTAGTGGGATGTAGTTTTTCTATTTTACTGACTATAAAAATTCTGAAAATTAATTTATTTAAAATATTACGCATGACATTTATATTATTTCGTAAAACTTACTGGATTTTTTCCTTTGCATACCGGCAACTATGCTTATTGTAAAATAAAATATTATATATGTTCTCTTTCCAATTTTGTAAGGGGGAAAATAAAAATATTTTGCATAATTCTTTGATATCTTTTCTCATTTAATTTTTTAAAATTAATTTTTTTAATTGAATGTTAAGGTAAATTTTTCTTAAATATACAGTCAGACTTCTATTTACCGAACTTCCATTTTACGAATTTCTCTATTTTACAAATCTTTTCGAGGAACCAAGAACAGTATGGAAAATTCTTCGTAAAATAGCCTCCAAATAGCGAAGTGAATTTTCTGTTTATTGAACTTTTCATTGAGATCCACTTTCCCTATTTTCCAAAATATTTCTTAACATTTCAAACTTGTTAACGCACTTTATGGGGGAATTGACCTTAAATTAATGTTCGAAACCACTGCTTTATGAAATGTATTACTGTTTCCTCTGAAAATTATCTTAGAGAAAGCAGTAAATTCCCTTTACCTTTTTGTTTGCATTTCAAACGAAAACCTCAGTTCAAATTAACGGATTTTATCTGTAGCAATTAAACTTAACGCACGTGGTGATGTATGTTTAAAATTACTTTTATAATAAATGCAGCTATCATTTTAAACATAATTTTAGCTTTTTTTAGTTGTAAATGTATGTAGTATGATAGTGTAACACTGGATAATGTTTTGCTCTACTCTTACTTTCCATGCAGATTTCTTTTATATGGTTAAGATTTATAAAATAAATAATAGATACTAGTTTGCAAGATAAAAGTGCATCAATTGCTGTAATAATTATGACTAGTGTTTATGAATTTGAAACCTGTTTTGTGTTGTTTAAGTATTTCAAAAGGTGATATTCTATTTAGCTAATTTTTCCATTTAACGAACTTATTATCGGGATTTAGTGACTTAGTTAAATAGAGGTCCGACTGTAATTTGAATTTCAAAGATTTTACTTTTAGAACGTTCTTGTTTTTTTAGTGCTGAATACCTAATGTTACTAAAATATCAGATTTTCAAAAACAAGTTTCTTATGAAAAACTAACAATTAAAAAAAATTATTTTTGAGAATTGCATTTGTCTAGGAATTTGGAAAACGATTTAATAGAAAGATATTTTAAGTCCTTTTTAAAAGTTCTTAAATTCAGTTACAGCTTTTTTGTTTTAGCTGTTTAACTTTTAGACAATAATTTACTTGTATTATTTTTTAAAAGATGACTTTGTAAAGCTTAACTTTTGAAAATATAAAGAATCCATGAATCGTTGAACAACCTTTAAAAAAAATGCTTGTGATATTTATGTTTTATTCAATAAATGATTTTTATTAAGTATTACCCTTTTAAAATTTATAATTGATTTCAATGATTTTCAAAATCAAATAATTGATCTCAATGATTTACCTCTTTAGTTTCTAAATTGGATATATATATGTTTCTCTTTTTTAAAATTAGTTGATTAAGTTCGTCTCTAAATAAGCTAATATAAAATGTATCTTACATTTAATATAATCTTAACTGCTCCCTTAATTACTATTTTACTAGAATTGTCGCTTATATGAATGCAATTACACTACCTTAAAAACATTTTGTAATATGTATTATTGGCAAGAAAAAAATGTTTGACGAACGATGTATTTCCAGATTGCTTTCCTTGTGTCTATGTGTAATACAAAAACATAATCAAATTTCATTTGTATCATAGCTTAGGGGTTGAGCCTGTTGATCATGATGTTTTGAAACAGCCTCCAAGAAATGTAAAAGAACCTATGATAACAAAAGATCTGATTATAAATGTCATATTATCAGCTTTAATCATTATTACGGGTACCATGTGGATCTTTCGAAGAGAGGTAATTGTAAACAATTTAATTATTTCCTTTGGTTTAATATTTCAGATTTTCTTATTCAATATGCTCACTGAAATTTACATAAAAAAATTTTTACACCAAGAACTAATTTAGGTTTTATATATTTTTATTTTCTTAACAATGTTATAGATATATCATATTCACTTATATTTTGAAAAATTATTTCATTTTGCTGAGGACGATTAGTGCTTAAAATATTATTTAACCTTTTATTTTAAATGTATAAAAAAACGGATCCAAGCGAACAAAAAACTACTAATTTTCTTTTATATTTTTAAGAAGTTTTTTTTTTAAACCTTGTTTTTTACATACTCTAGTTTATGGAAAAAATAATGAATATCTTCAGTAGACTTATAAAAGAATCATTCATAAGCCATAATTTAAAATTGTTAGTGAAAAGCACCCAAATTACCATGTAGGCAATATAAAATGTTTTTGTGCTGTTATATATTGTAAATTCTGGAAACTTGTAAAATGACCTCCCTGGGAACAATACTTTAAATTAAGCAATACTTATCATTAAAAAACTATAGCTAACTATATCTCTTTAAATGGCAGCAAAATTTCACCTGAATCTCATGCAATATTATCCAAGCGATTCAAATGACTCTGCCAAATTTTTCTGGGAGATAATTGGTACAATTCATGGAGAGTAATTGAAATTATTTTGTTTCAGATGAGTGACATGATGGTAACTAGAAGGGATACTACCATGACCTTCACTTGCTTTGTTTTCTTTGACATGTTCAATGCTTTAAGCTGTCGGTCTCAGGTAGGAAGCATTATTGTTATTAAGTTTCAAGTATGCTAACTCATTACTTTGTGGATCTAATATGCAAAACCACCTTCAATTTTGTTAAAGATGGCATAAAACTTAATTTGTTTGTTTGTTTTGGAACATTGTTTAGAGTGACTTAACTAAAATTTATATTTTTAATTAAACTTTTACTTACCTAAAAATTATGAAATTTAACTGTGTGAAATAAATTTGTTTTGTGTCTACCTATCCTATTAAACAATTTTACTATTTTAAATGTTTTTTTTTAAATTTTTTTTAAGAAAAAAAGAGGTGATATTCTAACTTGCTTTCTTTTCTTAGACAAAATCTATCTTTACAATTGGCTTGTGCAGCAACAAGATGTTCCTCATTGCAGTTACAGGATCTGTTATTGGACAGTTATTAGTTATTTATTTTGCTCCTTTACAAAGGATATTTCAAACTGAAGCTTTGCCTTTGCAAGGTAAATTTCTTTTTCTATAATTAAATTTAATTCTTATTTCATTTGTTTAAATTTTTTCCCATCAAGGTTTTTATTCATTAGTAAGAAAATTCCAGTAAATTAGCACTTCTGGCGTTATAAATGAATTTATTTTAGTAGGAATTTCCTGTTTTTCCTTGCTCTCAAATGAAGGTCAGAAATATATTAGTAAAACTCTTAAAATAAAAGAAAATTTGATCTGAACATTGTGATAAATGTCTTGTGTCATTTTCGATTTGCGTAACTCAAAGGCAAAATTTGCGAACTGCTTCAAGGAATAACATGATAATAAATCATATTACATTGCATTTGTGTTAACTAGTAAGTTGTTGTTTTTTTTTTTAAAGGAAACCCTAGAACTAAATTAGTTAATAAAGATTAAAACATGAGAATGATCATATTAAAGCTGAAAAAACTAAATACTGAAATATATTTCACTAGACCTTTAAAAAATCTGTCAAAATTTAATAAAACAGGACAATCCGTTCTAAATGTGCTTAATTTATGTACACAAGTATGTAATTTAGCACACATTATGTTTTCTCAAAAAGGAAATCAAAGAAGAGTTCATTTACAGTTTGTTACATACTTCAGTTGTAGTTAAAATTACGATAATTTTATTTTTTTTAAAAATATTAGTAGTAAAATATCAAGGAGGAAAACCATTGTTGAACCTTAAATATTGCTAATTCTGCAATTAATTAGAATTAAAAGTTTTAATTCATAACTATATAAAAACCACTTCTTTTTACTGTATTTTAAATGATTCCTGTGTATTTTTTTAGTGTTTAAACACATTTAAAATTATTCTAAATGAATGTATATAAATATTTTATGTTCTATAATTACATTCAATAAAAGTTATCACTTTTTAAGCTGCTGGTTTCATTTATTTTTCGTAAAATAATTTTTACTTTCTTTTTAGATATTCTGATGCTTGTTGCTTTGACATCTTCTGTGTGTGTTGTGTCAGAAATAAAAAAATTGATTGAAAGAACAATAACTCGCAAGCGAACAGAAAAGCAATTTTTTGATTCAGAATATGTATAAAATTAATCTTATTTATTAGATTTTTTTTAAATCAAATTTTTCATTTGCATTTGTTTGTTAGTCAACTTTTTTAGCATTTTATTTCTTTTAATTAGTCTCAATTTTTAGCCTCTCATTTTTACAGGCTAATCACTTTTTTTACAAATCAAATATTTTTCATACAAATACAATTTTCCATCTTTAACAGTAATAATTCAATTTCCCTAATTGCCTTAAAATGCCTGCACATTGTGCCCTATGTAGCTTAGATATATTGTTATAGAAAAATGATCTGTATTTTAAAAAATATGTATTTTGTGTTTTTAACACAAAAGAAATGTCTGTGATAAAAAGTTTTATGTTGATGGGTTTGCTTATTCTTGCACATAGTAAGCCAATATTTCTCTGTTCTCACCAAGGTTCAAAAAATATATATATACCTAAGTTACAAATTCTTATTTGTGTTACAAAATTCTATTTAAAAAAATATTTTCCATTGCTATTATATTAACTAGTATACAATCAGTATGTTTAGAACAGTGTTTGGATTCAACTGGTACGTGTGTAAATGTTCTTTACTGAAACAGTGTTGGGATTCAACTGGTACATGTGTAAATGTTCTTAACTGAAAGGGCCACAATCAGAGAATCTCGTTACCCATCAACTTAAGCAAAGCAGGAACACTTTTCGTTCATTTTTTAAAAGAGAGTAATGAGAAATGAGCTATAATTTCCAGAATTTCATACCTTTGCTTATAACATAAATCATTTGTGAAGTCAAAATCGATTGCAGTTAAAATGGAAAATAAAACTTTGTGAAATGAGGGAATCATATTCCATAAATCACTTCCTATAATTTAAACAGACATGGTGATTAAGTTGGCAGTATGTATCAATTCTTGAAATGGAAATAATATTTAAAAATGTATTGCGAAAGTGTACTTAGAAAATTTAATCAAAAGAATCTGTGTCTCAATTTTTTTTTTTTTTAATTTTAAAAATATTAATCTAAATCTTGTATTTTTATATTAATTTTATTTTTTGAAAAAAAAAATTCAATAAATTTAGAGAAATATTATGTACGATTTGAATCTCATCACTGGTCTAGGTCTATTATCTTCTATGCTGAGCAAGAGATCAATTATCCTGTTTTTGTTCATATATGCATATTTAATTATGTTAAAATGTTGCTATTTATTGGCCGGACTAGATCTGCCACTTTTTTCCCTACCTTTTTTGTCGAATAAAATATTAACACATTTCTCTTTAAGCAATATTTTAATAAAAAATGTCACACAGTAGAATACTGATCATCTAGGCCCCAAATCCATTCTCCCTCTCTTTGAACTTGCAACTAATTTTACCTGAAAAGTTGCTTATGACTTCAGTGTAAAAATTTTAAGGGCTTAAAAAAAGCAATATATTTTTTCTCTATTGTTTACAAGTATTATTTAAGGCTGTATAAACTTTGCCTCTAATTCACAAGTGTCAGATAATAAATATTCCATTGCATTTCTAATAACTGTCAAAAAAGAAAATACTTTCTTACATAGTTAAGGCAGAAAACTAAGAACGTAGTTAGTTAACTTTGTAAAGGTTTTTTCCTTTTTCAAGGTTTGTTTCTGAAAGTTAATTAGTGTATAATCAGAAAAATCTTGGTAAAGTTTAAAATTATAATGAATTATAACACTGTAACATTTTTCTATATGAGCAATTAAAGATGTGGACAAAAAAAAATTTTTTTTTAAACAAAATGATTTATATGATATTCTATCATGGCTTATGGCCAAACTTTACCTGCATTTGAAGAAAAAATTTTAAATAAATTCTGTAGTTAACTCACATGGAAAAATGTCTCAAATTCAACTGTTTGTTATAAAAGAAATTCTTTCATTGAAAAAACAATAAATAAAATTTTTTTGCCAAACTTCAAACAGGTTTCTGTGTCTTATTTTATTAATATTAATTTAACTCAATGTCCTAATCTGAGTAATGTCTAACACAATTCTCACAACAATTTTGACTGAGTTTTAATGCAAATATTCACGAAGCACCATAAGTTTTTTGAATTTTTAAATTTCGAGCATTACAGAACTATACCCATTACTTGGAAATGAACTCACAAGTAAAAAATCCTCTGTCATGTAAGCTAATCTTCAAAGCAATATATAATCAGGGGTAATTGTGAGCCAAGTAAAAAAAAAAAACAGTTTAAATTGAAAAAAATTTAAACAAGGTTTTTCCCTTTTTCTCAATATTTATTCGTTTACTTAAAATATATTTAAAATTTTACACATACCTATGATGAACTGGAGAAGTAATAAAAATTTACAAATATGTCTTTCTTTCTTGAGTTTATGATTATAACAACTATTTACTGATAAAAAGTGAATATTAATCATGAATATAAGTTTATAAAGTATCTGGCTCTCCCTTACAAACAAATAAAATAAACTGTGTTTTTAAGTTCAACCTTTGAAAATTTGATTTCCAGAAACTTCTGTGATCAATGATTTTTTGAAATGTCTGGACCTTCGATCTCCGGAAACTTCCGGATGTTACTATGTTAGCGGAAATCCGGATTTTTTCCGGAACACAATCAGCCCTGTATAAAATAATTTATTGCTTCCCTTAATCTTTTTTTTTTCCAATGCCCAACTGTGTTAACCTCTGTCAATTCAGGCATTTACAGGGCAATTTTGTTGGCTTCTCTTTCAGGGGCACCATATAAGGTGGGCCAACGTAGCTCCCACAGTGAGGACTGATAGTACAGTGAAGGAAAGAACATTCATGCCTTGCCTGGGATTCGAACCCAGAACCTTTCTGATGCAAGGACAGCTCCCTGCCACCAACACAGGCCAGTGGGCACTTTCCTTAATCTAGTAATATTTATTACTACCCCGGAGATGCCAACTGTGTCTGGATAGCAGATAAATTTTTTCAAGTTGTCATCTTTTAATATGATTCTTGGTTTAGTGAATTTGATCTATTAGGCTTTTTACTCACCTACTTCTAAACAATTCAAAGGCTTATGTAATACGAAACCTTGGTTACACTTAAGCTGTGTTGTGCATTTTAAAAAATTACCAAAAATCTCATTTTAGTTGGTAATTCTCTCTCGTTTTGTAAAATATTGTTGAGTTGATTTGATCATTTTTGTCGGACTAGAGCTGCACAATGGGCTCTTGGCGACGCTCTGGAAACATGCCATCACAATTTTGATCCTCTACAGAGGGGACAACCTGCACGCAAAGTCAGCACTTTATGGTAGAACAGTGTAACAAGGCCTAATATCGCACACCCTCGGTCCCTATGTAGACTGATCCAAGTGGTCACCCACAATATGTAGTGTTTTGATTGTATTTTTGGCAGTTATTGATATTGATTTTCAAGTGGATTTTAAATATCCAGATACATTTCAAACATTATAGAAAATTTGAATCGTGCATTTAAGTATTTACTTTTTAAGATTGATAGTTGTTGATTTCTCCTTTGTTTTTAAACGATATTATTTATTACAACAACCTAATCTCGAAACGAAACACGCATTTGAGAAATCTGATTCTAATGATTTTGTCCTTGATCTTTTTCTCAACAATAACTACTACGGATATCATGATTTTTTAAAAACTGAGAAGGAAATAATTTGTGTGTACCCCCTCCAACAAAATGCGAGAATATCACCCATAATATCAGAATAAAAAATTACTACATGTTCATTTAAAATACATATACAGTCGGACTTCTATTTAACGAACTCTTCTTTGAGATCCACTTTCCCTAGTTCCCAAAATATTTCAAAACATTTCTAACTTGTTAAAGCATTTTATGGGGGAAATATCCTTGAATTGATTTTCAAAGCCATTTAACTTTTATAGAAAGCAGTAAAATCTATTTCACTTTTTGTTCGCATTTCAAACAAAAAAACTCAAGACAAAATTAACGGATTTTATCAATAGCAATTAAACTTAAGAACGCATGTGGTAATGTATGTTTAAAATTATTTTTATAATAAATACAGCTTATACATAATTTTAGCTTTTTTAAGTTGACAATGTATGTAGCATGATAGGTAGAACACAGGATGTTTTGCACTATTCTTGCTTTCCATGCAGATTTCTTATATAGTTAAGATGTATAAAATAAATAGGAGATACTTGTTTACAAGATAAAGGTGAATCAATTGCTATTTTAATGTCTAGTGGTTGTGAATTTAAAACTTGTTTTGGGTGTTGTTTAAGTATTTTAAAAGATATATAGTCTTTTTTTATAATATATAGTCTTTTTTTTCTTCTGTAAACCGCTTGTTATTTTAAATTAGTAACATATATGTTTGTTTAAAAATATCTTGCAGAAAGATATTAGTGCTAGGAGTTATGTCACATATAGCTCCAAAAAATTCGGCCACAGGGCATATAGGGGTAGAACAGCTGCTTAACTATTTTGGAATAGAAAAATATGTTTTGGAACATAAATAAACTTGGTTTTCGGAGCAGAATAGAGATAAATTTATATTTTATACATAATACAGCTCAGAAAATAAATACATTATCAAATAAGGAAGATGTAACAAAAATATAACAAAGAATTGTGTAAATTTATACATAATTATTTCATAGGTTTCCTGCATAAATAACACGTAAAAAAAAATGCTTAATTCATATTTAAATATATTCATTTTGAATAATTAGAAGAAATATTTGGAGAAAAAAAACCAAAACTTAATTCACTTTAACCAACATAAAATATATTATATCATCAATGCTAGATTGATTCTGGGCAAGGGTTGTCGGATGTTTTGTCTCGTTTGTCCTTAGGATGAAAAATTTTATCATTAGTACATACTCTTTGATCCAGATTACACATCACAATGTATTTAAACAGAAAAAAAGTAGTTAATTCTAGCCAATTTTCCAGTAAAGTTTCTGAGTTTTTTCTGCAGTTATATACAGTCCGCCCCCCCCCCACCCCAGCCATTTTCATATGGTTTTTCAGATTCCGATATTTTTAATACAGTACAGAACCCGTTATCCGGAAATCAGAAAACCGGAATGAAATTCGATAAATTTTCCCCGCCATTTTTAAATTATTTTTTTTTCCTCATAAGATTTTAGGATTTTTCTTTCTTTTTTGAAAGATGTTTACCTTATCATCATTTTGGAAATAATCATTAGTATATTATTTCATCGTTTTTTCTTCTTTTTAAGATTATTTCCAAATATTTTTTTTTTAGTTGGGTTTAACAATAAAAAAAACGGCTTTTTATAGCGATTCAGAAATCTGGAAAAATCAGTTATCCGGAATAGCGATGGTCCCGATCATTCCGGATAATCGGTTCCGTACTATACTATGTTAATTAAGACAAGTGAATTTCACACTCGAGTTTTCACTTTTTGACTCATTTTATTTGCGTCAATTTCATCTTCAAAATCATGTTATATGATGATCATTTTCTTGGTAGTTATTTATAATTTTTCTGCTGTATAATAAGGTTTTTTAATCTCAAATATTTTGAAATAAGACGTGAATTTTGTATTTGTCACTTTCTGACACTATTCGTGACAAATCATCAATTTCGATCTAGTTTTTTTTTATCTTTCTTTTGGCCATTTCCATGTAGGTTTTTAAATTCCCATATTTTTAATAATTACGGTGTATTCTGACACACAAATTTCAGTTTTTGAGTAATGACAATTTGTTTGTGATTCACTAAAAAACTATTTTTAACACATTTGATTCCATTATAATCTTTAACATTTTGTCGATCACCTTCAAATTTTTTTAATTCCGACATTTTAAATGACACACACATTTTGAATTTTAGGTCTTTTTGACACTGTTAGCAACGATTCTATCATAAATTTACGTCACCGATTGTTTCAACATAGCTTTTCCAATTCTGATATTTTTAATTCAATATTTTAATAGCTGCTTATTATGCACAAATTTGGTGCCAAAGGTGTACTTTTCGATCAATGAATATAAGAGTTTTGAAGCAGCTTGGCACAATTTTAGGAAAAATCAATATTTTGGAGCAAAAATTTAGATTTCAGGGATGAGATTAGCCAAAAGGCAAAAAAGCTGAATTTCCACAATAGTAAATTTTACGCAAGCGCAACCCTTTAATAAAAAATTCCAGACAGTTTAAGGTAATAAATAATGTGTTGACATACAACTGTGTACTAATCTATTATTATATAAATGATTACATTGGCACTTAACATTTAGCAAAAATAAAAATTACCAATTGAAAAAATAAAGCTGGAAATCATATTTTCCCTCAGTTCACATAAGAGACAATTACTTGAAAAACTACCTGGTTTAACAAATTAAGACTACTGAGAATATACATTAATATTTCATTTCTTTTAATAAATACTGTTATGTGATTTAAAGTAAATATATCAGTAATATTACTTTTTAAATTATATTGAAAACAAAAACTTTTAACAGTGGACCGAAACATTATGTTCATATTATAGTCTATTCTAACTAGAGCCCTCTGAAACATATCAATAACAATGAAGTAGAAATATATAGTAACTCCTTAACATACAAAAATTGCCATTTCAGTTTGAAAAATTACATGACAATCAGCAACTGTTTAGATATATGTTCTTTATTTGATAAAAATTTTGCATTTTACAGCATAAATAGCAGCAATTATAAATAAAATTTTGATGAGTTAATTAACTCTTTTACCAAAAAAAAAAAAATTTAAATCTCTTAAGTGATTGTTTTTGTTTGCTATATCTTTTATGTTTGCTATATTTAGTTGTTAGTCCATCCTCAAACATCTTGTGACAAATCCTACTTTTTCTCCTTTGCAAGCACAGAATGTAAGTTTTGAATATATTCCCTTCCAGTTTCTCTGATGTTGTATCACTTACTTATACTAATAATCGTCGTTAGAAAAACAGTCACCTTTATAGTAACTAATTTTTAAAAAAATTACTTCTTACAAGAATCGCGATAGTTGATCTTAAAATTGCGTGAATATGAATAACAATTATGGATTTTGAAATCACATGAATATGAAACTAGATATTAGATTTTGAAAATGAGAAAATACAGACTGGGATATAGAATTTTTAGAATGCGTAAATACAAATCACGATTCATAATTTTTAGATAGCGTAAATACAAATCATGATACGTAATTTTTAGATTGCATAAATAAGAATTATGCCTTATTTTAAAATCACGTATAAATACGAAAATCAATGTTTGATATTATAAACCGTATGAGCAAATCAACACATTGAATTTTAAACTTGAGTGAATACGAATCGCTACATAGGTTTTCAAAAAGGCGTTAATACGAATCACAACATCGGATTTTTAAATCTCGTAAATAAGAATCGCAACGTACAATATTCAAATCGCGTGAATAAGAATCGCAACACGCAAATATGAAAAGCTATGTTTGATATTAAAATCGCATGAATAAGAATCGAGATATTAGAAGATTCCAAGTTTGGGACCTTTAAAAGATTTGTCAGAAGCAGCGTCGTTTGAACTACGACAATTGGATTTATCTGGAGAGCGGGTAAAAAATTCGGAAAATCTTATCTGCTGCGTGTAAAGGGGGAGAAAATAGCTAAAATAAGTAAAAATAAGAAAGGATTGGTAGCTATGTAGTTTGAATTTTCTGTTTCTCCTTGAAAATCAGTGAATTTTCTGAAAAAGCGAAATACTTATAAAAAAAAGTGAAATTTTTAGAAAACCTGAATTTCTGATAAAAAAAAGCTGAAATTCAAGAGATAAAAGTGAAAAAAGCAGAAATCCGCTAAAAAGCGTCAAAATCTCATCCCTGAGATTTGAAGCAGTTTGGCGCAGCTGTTCCAACCCTGATTGAATAAAGGATAAAAAGAAATCAATGATACAAAAATTTGTGTATGCTTACATATTTACAAAACTCATTATTCTTTTTCACTTTTATTTTCTTAACAAAAGAATATACACAAGGACAAATTTTTCGTTTGATAAAATAAAATAGGCATCGTTTTTCTTCTAACCTCTTGGTGGGTGAGGTGGTCTCATTCCAGGAGGGGGTGCTACAAAAGGAAAAAAAAATTAATAAATTTTTTGAACGTCTAAAGTCAATATCTGGTGTCAAAAATATATAGTTTTATAGAACTCCAGGATGGATACTTTATCTCACACTTTTTTAATAATTTTTTCTTCCCTTAGCTGCGTTCAAGATTTTAAAAATGATATATTTGTATCACTTGAAAAATATCTGGCTATTTCGTTATTGTTTATGATGTGGTTGACAGGATAACAAGTTTAAAAACATATTAATAATTTGGGTTTGACACCTACCTGAAAAAAACCACCTAATTATGCAAAACCAAATTATTATTTTTAACGTGTTCAGACAAAATTCTGGAACAGATTAAGAGTTTATCTTAATAAAATAAAAAAAAACAGTAATTCTACCAAATTAAATAAGTTGTTAAATGATTAAAACAAAAATTAACTGTTCAAATAGACTTTAACAAGATTATATCTAGTAGCAAAAACTCAGTTGCACTGCAGATTATTACAATGCATGCAAATTATTTTTCATCAAGTCTTTATTTTCTAAAAGGTAACACACGAATGGGAATCTCTGAGATTCCCTATACTGTTTTCTAATAAAAATTAAAAAGCTTAATTGATAGAACACCGTAAATGACAAAAAGTAAAGATTTTTTTGTTTTTTTGTTTCTTGTCTACAAACTTAATTGTAGGGTTTATTCCATATTTTTAGCATTGTATAAAATTCAGTTTAAATTTATACAACCTAAAGTTCTTACACTTAACTTTTAAGGGTCTTATATTCTTAAATTTTGCTACATGCAAAATAAAAAACAGATAAATAACTTTTGATCTACAGATCGGACAATATTTCAAGCTATGAAATCAGACTCAAAAACGTACTTTCTCTGAATAAAGATATGCTTTTTCCCCGATTGATTCGGATTTCTGATCCTCAATATATAGGGAGTATCCGCAACCTGGGAAATATTGTTCCAATAGCTTGGTCAGAAGACCGCTCCAAGGTTTGGAGTAAAATCGGTTCATGAGAAATTCATTTTAAATGTAAGACTTCTTAAAATATGATTTCACAAGAACTATTCAATCAATATAACTCAATTTTTTTATTTTATGGTATTTCCACATTTTTTTTAGTTATTCTACCTTCGATTATTTATCTAAAAATAAAGCAAATATTTAATCAATGGATAATGTAGCACCATAATTTTTCCCAAATCAGAAAGAATTAAAACTGTAGATAATATACCAAAAATTAAAAAATATTTTGAGGCAGGTGGTAAAATAAGTTTTAATATGTTTAGGTATATGAAATATCATAGGCTAATTTATAAGTATTTTCTTATTTTAGGAATATTAAATATTTTATCAAAGTAAATCATAGAATTAAAATGAATACATTTAATCGAAATAAATATAAGTTTTTTCAATATAAAAATCTTAAGAACCCTGGTAATAATCTTTACTATATTCTTCTAAATATACTCTATTTTACTCAAAATAACTTTGCTTTAACATTAGTTCTTGTCACAGATTTAAATGAATAAAAAAGTTTTGAAATTAGCTCACCTCCTCTCATCATGCCTGGTGGTGGTCCACGCATACCAGGTGGACCACCCATAGGTTGTTGCATCCCTCTTCCCATTGGTCCTGGGGGCATTCCACGTCCCATCATTCCAGGTGGTGGCCCCATCATTCCTGGGGGTGGTCCACCTCTTCCTGGTACAGGAGGACCAGGCATTCTTTGAACTTGGGGTGAAGGTCCAGGTGGTGGTCGCATCTGTGGCGGAGCGGCTACTCCACCTCGTCCTTGAGGAGTCATGACTTGTGGTGAAGGTCCACCAACACCACGGACAGGACCTTGTAAACCTAACAGAAACCAAAATTATAACTATTTTGTAACATTTAGAATGAGATAGTTAACTTTTGTATGCTTTATTATAAATTATAAGTATTTCTAATATAAGATATACTTCAGTGAGTTCAAACAATATAATTTTGAAATAGGTCACCAAAAAGAGCAAATCTTATAAAGTTATCATTAGATAGTAAGCAAGAAAAAATAAAAAGAATTTTTTTTTTAAAAATAAAATTATTTTTCTAATAAGGACTTTTATAATTATAGTTTACTGGTTCTAATCTGAGTTTGATAGTACTGTTGTTGATTTTATGGTGACCAAAAATAATTTTGAGAAGAAAAAAAGTTAATTTATCTAGATCCAGATAAGTAGTAGACACATATTTTCAAGTTATAACCTTTTAGTTTAAACAGCTAAAAATTTACTACATAAAGTTTAATAAGTTTACTGGATTAACTTCTTAATTTTTTCAAATGAAAGAAATTTAAAAAACTTATCGATGAAAAAAAAAACAAAGGCCTTTTTGAAAACTTTTCTTTTTCTATTAAAATTCAAATATTTTCGAACTGGTTTATGGCTTAAGTAGGCAAAATCTCTAAATTCATTAATAATTCTATTAAATGAAAAGTAACATTTAACTGAATTTTAAACCGTAGTGCATCTCTAAAATATGTAACACCTAACTTTTGTCTCCTCCACATACATTTAATAAAACTACAATAAGAAATAACAATATGACAGAGGTATGTGATACATGACTATGTCAAAAGCTTAAAATTTGAAATAGAAAACTTGATTATTAGAACTGAGTCATATATACATTAAAACATAGAATCTAGTTCCAAGATGTCTAACTTTTCCCAAGCTATTTGATTTACAAGAAAATAATTCCTAAAATATAAAACTATGAACAAAACAAAAAGTTAGTATTATTAACAAAGTTAGAAGAGAAATATTGAAATAAACTTACCGACAGGTGCTGCCCCAACAGGAGCAGCTGGTACACCTCTGCCAGCTGCACGTCCCAAACCAGGCCCAGGAGCTGCTCCAGGAATGGGAACTCTAGGAATACCTTCCTAACAAATATAACAATTTTGCAAATTTAATTAGTCTCTATATCAATCATTGTTAATATTCAAATTTATTTTTCTATTAATTTTATGGTTAATCAATTAATCATACCATTATGTATAGAATACTTTTTGCTAATTCAAATATTTTTGGTTAATTTTCATTTTTCTTCTTATGATTATCAACATCTTTTATGTCTTATCAAACAATTTTCTTAAAATTTACTCTTTAAAAGCAGTCATACAATAATGTAATAAAGGTAAAAATCATAAAAGATTCATATAAATTCTAAAATTATTTTTTTGACATTTTGAAATTTGTTATTTAATACTAAGAATAATTTCTAAAACAATTGGTTTACTATAAAGCACAGTAACACAAAATTTAATGATGATGAAATTAATTCTGCATATATATTATATTATAAATTAAAAAAGACTTTACATGAAAAAACTTAAAGTCTTGAGACAAAAAATCTTCATTTTTAATATTTGAAACACTTTTTTTTAATTTTCATTTATTATCTTTGTAGATTATAATTTCTCAACATATTTTTTAAAGAAACTTAACAAGTATTTGTTTATAATTTTGGAAAATATAGAATCCAAAATAGAAAATATAAGTTCAGGAAATCAAAATATATGCTGTTTTTTTTTGTTGACTTACAGTGAAAATATGTTTTATAGTTATTACCCCTGTGGCAGAATTTTTTCTGGCTTTCTGCGACAAACCTAACTAGAACCAATATCTTTCTGCAAGATATTTTTATTGTTATAAATATATGTGTAATGAATTTATACTAATAGATGCACTTCATGTTTATAAAAAAGCCTACATGCATAGAATAAAACTATGTAGATTTTTTTTTCTTCATTTCATAATATAAGTTTAAATTTCTTAATAAGTTTAAATGTGCATAATCTTCGATAATAAAGAAGAATTGTAAATGTATAGATCTGCAGACAAAAATGCTTACTAGAGCATAAATAAAGATAACCCAGAACCTGTAATAAGATAGAACTTATAAAAATTGCTAAGAATGGACAAAAAGATTAAATTTATAAAACAACATAACTGAATTTGAAGTATCAGCTTAAAACAGTATGATTTGATGTTTCATTATAGTAATTGTATCAGGTACAGAAACAAATCAGGTGAAAAAATTAATATTGAGGTTGAGTAATCAAAATCAAAATAATATGGACTATAACTGAATTCTAAAAGCAAAAAAATTAAAGCAATCTATTTCTATATGAAAACAATTAGATTAATTAGATTCGATTGATTTTGTACAGACTTATTGAAAAAAATTTATAAAAAAAAGAAGGTAAATAAAACTTTTTTCGTGATCAGATTAAGTTCAGAAAGAAAAAAATACACAGCGCTTGCGATTTGTAACAGAAGTCTCACGATATTGTGTAAATATATAGCATTGATTCCACACGAAGTACGCAGACGCGGTTTCCTACTCAATACGCTCAAGAATATTCAACATCTCGAAACGAAATCGTCTTCATCAGTGCTGAAACATCGGTATTAGAGCTATACTCATTGGATGCGATTTTTTTCACATGCGTATGGAAACCTATTTGAAAGTGTTTCGCCAGTAAATATTTTCCACCAATCTGGTTTTCATTCGCATGCCAAAAAATTGTAGATAGTGAGATATCTTAGGCTTTATTTCATTTATCGTTATATTGCGAGTGTTTTTTTATATCGACGGCTTAATTCAAAAGATATAGGCATTTTATCATCCGTTTCATCCTTGCTATCAACATCGCTACTAGTAAGAATATTTGGTTCGAATCTATAAAGTTTTTTTTTTTTTTCAATATTAGTAGCGTGGAAAGCTTCTTTCCTCTTTTCCTGTCGCTTTGCAGAAAAAAAAATCTCTGACATCGCTAGATATTGTCATTTTCCATCTTATTTCTTCTTCGAAATGCCGCCTTGAAAAATAAGTTCAAAATTTTTTTTAAAATTATTGTTGCTTCATAAGAGCAACAAATAACCTTTTCGCTAGACATTATTTTTTTAAAAAAGAAAAAATCTTTTTACGCATGAAATTTTCCACATAAGTGCAAAAAATATAAAACGCTCTGTTCTCGTAAGAAAACACAAAAAGCAAATTACGGCGCCAGCGATAAAGGCCGAAGTTGGCAAAAGTCCCAAAAATAGCTTAATAAAGGGGAAAAAATGTCTCCCCTTTTATATCCAGTTACTGTTTGTGTTGGAGACGGACTAGGGAGATTAACGGAGGATCACGAGTGCTTTCCCCTTCCACGGTATGCTAGAAAAACAGTTATTTAAAAACAATTCTGTAAGAAAATAATTTTGCCGAACCATTATTGCTTCTGCAGAAATTTTCTGTTTCTGTCGAAATTATTTTTTTGTAAAACAATTTCTGTTTCTGCAGAATCTTTTTTGAGAACTTTTGTTTTTGCCAAACCAAAAAATTTTATTCCCCAAATAAGAAAATCTTTCTGCAAGAACTCAGTCTCTTTCTGCGACAATGTCGCTGTGTCGCCGTGTTTCTGCCACGGGGGTTATTACAAGTAAAAAATATGAATTATCACTTATCAACCATGATTATTTTTAATTACTAATTTCTGCTTATATATATCACAAGAAATTACAAAAATGAAAATCACTCATAAACCTATCCTTGAAATGGCGAAAATTCTAAACAGTTTAAAAAATGACCAATTTAATGGTAAATAAAAAGTTAGCTATAATTGAGTAAATAAAGTTTTACTTCAGAAAATATTCTAAAACTCCTGGCGATAACTTTAACTTCATAGGAGCAAATAGAAAAGTCTCCTTTTCCTGAAAATAGTTGTTTTTTTAAGCCTTTTCAACCCTGTAGGATATTCTCCAGGTGGGCATTGGAAAAATAAATGTTTCATTTGAAGCATGGATGTCTTAAGTGTGAGAAACCATGGAAAATTGATTTACAAAATACATACAGATAAATTTAAAAAAATTCAGATTATCATCAATTTAAATTTAATTTAAGGCAAGCAAACAATTCTATGCAAAAAATGCAATCATTTTGCAGGTATATTTGGCAGGGAGAAGAATTATTTTTTTTAGAGTCAAATTATAAGAACTGTGAATAATATTTCTGCCCATCTTAAAAATTAGACACCTGATACACATTACACAATAGTTTAAAGGTAACAAAAGAGCAAATGAAAAATTTATTATGATTCAGAAGTTCTCTTTCATGCAATGAGACAGAACCCATTCACACTCAGGTTTTAAGGCTCTCTATATATACTAAATCCCCACAATATGACCTAATTATACAATGCAGCAAAAAATATGAATAAAAATATATTTTTTAAAATTGTTGAAAAAATATCTGTACTGAATACTTAAATGAAACCTGTGCATCTAACTAATGTTTATTTTGAAAATGGTTGAACATACTTCAGCAGGGGGAGGTCCTTCTACTGTTAATGAAACAATGTTCTCTCCTCTAAGCAGTACAAATCCTAGAACTCTTTTTTCTTCTTTTTCAGCATCTTTATTTTTCTTAGGCTTTATTTTTCTAAATTCTTCACAATCTCCCAGAATAAGATTCATATGTTTGTCAAATGCTTTGAAAGTTCCAATGAAAATTCTACTGTCCTGAAGTGTGACACGCATCCTGTAGTTCAGGTGCTGTATCATCTTATTATTTTTACTGATAGTCTAAAAAAATAATATATTATAATAACTCATCATAAATTACATAAAAACCAAACACATAGATAATTTAAAAGAAGTCACTATCTAAATTTTCAGAACAAAATTAGTATAAAATTTAAAGAGATAAATAGAAATTACGGTAATTAAAAATAATGAACCCAGAGGATCAGAATGTCTTTTCTATTGTGGGGGTGTGCATGGAAATAACAGTACAGTCGAACTCGTTTATAACGAGCACAAAGGGACCGTAACATGCACTCGTTAAATCCGAGTGCTCGTAATAAACGGGTCCTTAAGGCAGACGTGCAACCAGAAGGGGGGGGGAGGTCAAATGATTGAGTTGACTTAAAATTTAATTGATACTTACTTACTTTAATTACATTAGTTAATTTAATTCAATATTTATCTTAATTTAGTGACAACTAACCCCTCCCCCCAAACCAGCAAAAAATTTCTAGTTGCGCTACAGTCTTAAAGGAAAGGAAATATAAACGGAAAGAAAAATAAAGGAAAAGATTCTTACCAAAACATTTATTATTTTCATTAATCTACTTTTAACTCGCGCATTTCATATCATTTTGAAAAAAAGATAAGACAGAAAGACTAGAAAGATGAGAAAAAAGATTGCCAGACAGAAAAATATTGCTTGCTAAAACCGGGTCTTGCTCGTTAAAAGCGACGTCTGTTCCATAGACTTAACATTGATCCAACCAAATATCCTTGTTTCCCTCGTTAAATCCGAGCTCGTTATAAACGAGTTCGACTGTAATAAAGATCTGTTTTCTAATAAGAATGTAATGTTTTATTAAGGACAAAATGGATCTAATATGGATCATCATTTAACTATCCATAATGTAAATGGAAGTATCTAATGAAATGAATTTAAATTTTTAGAAGTCGTGCAAATGGAAAGATGTCTGAGATTTGTTTCCAATTGTTGGTATATTACAGAGCTCAAAATTAGTGGTATTTTGGTATGGGTCGTAGTAGTTTGTTGGGACCGTAAAACTAAACTTAAGACTATTATAATTTCTACTCTTGATATTTAGATTTACAAATAACAACTCAGCTTGGATTTTTTAATAAGTACAGAGCAAAATTTTTCTTTCAGAATAACTATAAAATTTTTATTAAGTATGATATATTTTCAACTTAAAATATCACAATACTTTTAAGAGCTTCTTTACTTATGTTGGTATTGGTCCTGATTATCAGTGAAATCTCTTGGGAGTGAACACGCTTTGTTCCACAGTAAAATAGTTGTTAATGGAGGTTGGTCGTTCTTAGGGGGTTACTTGCATTGACTTAAAAAAGTTATCGAGGGTACATAATTTTTCGCAAAAATTTTTAATTTTGGTCAGTGTAATTTTCTTGGTGCAGAAATGACACTTCTGTTGGCGTCATGAAAACCGGATTAATTAATAAAACTTACCGTCAATAAAAACGATTCCTACAGATATAAATATGTGTAAAAACAAATTATGAATGAAAGAACTACTTTAAATAAATATAAAATGCTTTTTGTTTAGGTTTGCATTTCATTTGATATCAGAATAGTTATTTAGCTTCATAAATGAGAGGTTTGTTTGATTAAGATGCTTAGTTTTTCTAAATCAACTATTTTTAAAAAATATAATTTTTAACTCTAAATCTCTGCACCCATTGCAGAAAAGCATTTAGAGCAGAAGTTTTCCTGGTCCCTGGGAAAGGTTCTGATGGTCTCTCTTAAAGGTTTCTTTTAACATTAAGTTTTTTGAAAAAATCCTTTACTTCCCAAAAATGAGTCTTTAATATAGGAAGTCGCATAGATGGTCCTTCCTTGAGATTTCACTGTATTAATATTATGAATATATTTAACATAAATTATGAGTAATTTACAAATTAAAATCTTATGATATGTTATAGTTTTTAAAGCTTCTTTACATGGGTTGGAATTGTTATGAGTTTTATAGCGGGTTATTTCATTATTGCTAAATCTTTTGTAGCAAAGTGCAGAGTTCGAGATGGCATTAATGTGAGTGTAGGAAATTATGAGATTCTTTATTAATCAGTGATTAATCGGATTTGCTCATAAACCAAGGAAAATAAAGAGTTCGAAAGCAGTAACTGTTACAAGATTTATTATTTAAGCGATAATAATGGAAAAATTGTCAAGAACAGATACAAAAGTACGACGAACATTCTTATAAATAACGCAAGATAAAAACCATAGGCTTATAAAGTATGACCGAATTAGTTAAAATATCATAAGACTAAGACAACTTATACACAATTCTTTAATAGATATAGATGCAAATAGCGAGGCAGCTTCTGTACCAAACGTAAAACAAATTATTATTAAAGTATAAGTATTATTAACGACATTATATACATTATTAGCAGCACAACATAATTTTCGAACTACTACAGAATTAAGTCTCACATTTCAAAAAAGCTACATTTAAAAGAACACTTGTTATAAATAATATAGCATACCATATTGATAGTTAATCAGGGCATTAACAAGAGACTAATTAAACATTAAAAACAATAAAATTTTATTGTTTGCCAAAATGCGCCACCGGTGAAACAATCAAACACTTCACTTCAAATATTTTCACCCATAATGATGCCAAAAAAAGTTTAGTAATATTTTACTCTAGAAAGGCTTACTAGCAACTAATTTTCACTAGAGTAAATAAAATGGGACAAAATGGATTGTCCAATGATTTCGTAGGATGTTGTTGTTAATTTACGTCGCACTAGAGCTGCACAATGGGCTATTGGCGACGGTCTGAATGATTTCGTAGGATTAGTGACTATGTGGCAAAAAAACATCAAAAAACTCATCAGAGTGAAGCCTCTCGATCACTCACTGTTAATGGAGGTCGGTCGTTCTTAGGGGTTACCTCCACCAAGGCCTGCAAAAGTACCTTATTTTTTCGTACAAATTTTTTAAATAATTTTCTTGACACGGAAATACCATCTTTGCTTCATTATGAGAATCGGATTGATGAATAAAATTTAGCGTCAATAAAAATGAACCTTTATGATATAATTATGTGTAAAAACAAATTTACCAATTATGCGTGATAGGACCATTTTAAATAAAAGAAAAGATAAGAAGAGGTTTGTTTGAGATACTAGTTCTTTTCCTAAAATAATTTTTTTTTTCTTTTCAATTTAACTTTCTTAAAATAAATCATTGATAGCCCAGATAGCAATATAAGGTTTTTTTCACCCAACAAAAACCTTTTCATGTAAACCTGAAAAGGGTTTTTATACGGTTTACATGTAAACCCTCTAACCTTAAAACGAGGTCTGCGACAATCTGCTCTATTCTACGCACATTACCCTAATCCAAAACCTTGGAAAAAAAACTTCTACATAACAACCATAAAACGAGGTTGTCTTAAGGTTTTCAAGCGGGAAAAAAACCTTGAATAAAGCTAGTTCTAAGATGAAAATAATCTTAAATCTACGTAATTATAAGGTTTTCGTTTGCAGCGTTTCGTATGCTCAGCTAAAATCTACCTTGTCATGAGATTTTCATTGACAATGCAATTTAATACTATTGCTAGTGTACGTCAGCTAAAACGTCATTCTGAACGTGATGTCATCTCTCCCACGATTGTATGACAGCGCGTTTTATTATTTGTTTTATATTTTTCTTCTTATAGCTTCTCAGTCCGAGGTAAATTCTCCTTTCCATCAATTTTGCTTGATTATTTTGGGGGAAATAGTCATTTTTAATCAGTCTAACTTACTTTGCTGTAAGAACTGAGCGAAAAAATTCCAAATATTTCTTCTTTGAGCTAAAAAAGAATGTTTGCATATTTCCCTATGTATAAGAAATTTCCTTGTTCATGAAGTTTATAAATATTGTTTTTATATTTAAATTTTAAACTCACTTCTTTAATACTGATTTTTATTTTAAAGTTCCTGTTAAAATTGATAATCACCAGGAAGTCATTAAAAATGATAAAAATTAAGATTTAAATGCTAAAATAGTTCAAATTTTTGTTCAACAAAATAAGAATGTTAAAAATATTTGAATTTTTTTTTTTTGCAACGCTTATATTTTAAATCAATAAATTGGACACACAGAAAAATTACCTTAATTTTTAAGTATATAGCAGGATAAAACAAAATTTAAACATTTAATTCATAGTGCTAACAACTGGCATTAATATTATTTTCTTTGATATTATGGAAAAGCATTTTTTTTTGTCTAGATAAATGGGACACTTCTTAAAATATTATCTATAGAAAATAAAAGCCAGTTTTTATATTTTGTAGCTCAAATAGGTTAAAAATTTCTCAAAAACAATTGGATTTCAAATGTAGAAAATACAATAGCAATAAATAGATTTTTAAACAAATATTTATTCCATAAATAATTGTTGTATCAAATAAAAAATTACACATCAATATAAAAATAAAAAATATGTCGAAGCAAAAATAAAAAATGAAGTTGTCAAACATTCAGAACATTCAGCAACTGAGGTTATTCCAGCTCTCGTTTCCCTGAAAAATAAAATGGGAAAATTTACATCAGTGGAATTGAAACTACACTTTAAAAACAAACAGAAACCCTGTATTAATCATATTATAGAAGATCTCTGATTAGTAGAAAATTTCTTCGTGCTACTGGAAAAAAAAATAGTAAATGAATTTTTTTGAAACAAAAACTGTTAAAAAAATCTTTGTAAATAAGATTTTTTCTTCCTGCATATCAGATCATACACAGTTCGGTAAAAGTCTGTACAGTTGATATCTAAAATTTTTATTTTGATTGTGGATCAAGAGATGGTGTTTACCATAGAAATTAGAATTGTGGTTGTCTTGTCATCTCATGAGAAGCGAGAGAACTTCATGCCCATTGTTCAATCTAAATTAATTCTTGTTTTCAATATGAATAGTGGAAAATGTTCCACTTACCTTTAGACCGCCAATTTGATGATTCATAAACCTTTATTGGTTTTAATTACAAATAGATGAAGATGAATTTACATGAAATGTTTAATGATGAATTATAAAGTGATCAAAACATTGAGTTAGGTATTAGCGCTGCATGGCGCGTCTCTAGTTACATTACATCTACTGTTTTTAAGTTTTTGAAAAAATAAAAAGTTAATACTTCTGATGCGCCGGTGGCGCCATCTGGGGATAGTTTTCTGGTATGAGGGGGATGAGGGCTCGTTACATCCTCCCACCTTGAGTTTTGGACGACGAATGTCATGACGAAACTCAATTAGTCACTTCAAGTCTATAAAGTTTTCGACATGGTCGTAAGTATGATCCATGCCGAGTTTTTACGCGCACCACTCTTGTTTTTCCATCTTTGCCGGGGTAAAGAGCTTCTATTTTGCCCAAAAGCCAATTGATGCGTTTGTTGTTATCGTCCCCTATGAGAACGATTTCTCCTTCTTTAACTTGAGAGTCTTTCTTTTTACGGGCAAAATCCTTAAGTTGTCCTAAATATTCAATTCGGAAGCGTTTTCTTAAGTCCTCTCGAATTTTTTGACGATAGGCAAATCGTTTTTTCATCCTTGTGGCATCAATTAAATCAATATCTGGTACTCCAGATTCTTTAAGTTCGTGCAAAAACATGGCAGGTGTTAATGGTATCAGGTCCTCTAGATCTTCTGAGATGTACGTAAGTGTTCTGGAATTTATGATGCTTTCAACATCACAAATGACTGTGTATAGCTCTTCATAGAGAAGGTTTGCTCTTCCAAGGACTCTTCGTAAAATTGATTTCAGCATTCCAATCATTCTTTCAAAACATCCACCCCACCAGGGTGCAGAGGGAGGATTGAACTTCCAGTGAATCTTTTTCGAAGTAGCAAACTCTTTTAATTTTTCGAAGTCTACTGATTTCAGATCTGCAGCCGCTCGAGTCAGATTTGTGCCGTTGTCAGAGAAAACCGTTGCGGGTCTTCCTCGTCGTGCTATGAACCTTCTAAATGCCAACAGAAAGCTGTCCGTGGAAAGTGAAGTTACTAATTCAACATGAATGGCTCGGAAAACCACACAGGTGAATGGCATGATCCAACTCTTGCTTCCATCCTTTAAAAAGAGTGGTCCGCACAAATCCACTCCAATGACCTCGAAAATCAATGCTTCTCGTACACGATCTTCAGGTAGAGGACCACTTAGGACTTCTGTAGGACGAGCGCTGAACCTTTTACAAATGACACATTTTTTAATCACTCGTTGAACAGTTTTTCTGCATCTGAGGATCCAATATTGTTCTCTTAGAACTGACATTACAATTTGAGTTCCGGCATGATTTAGTTCTTTGTGTTTATCAAGTATAAGGCAGTGAGTGACATTATGGTCAGATGGCAGAACAATAGGATACTTAAATGTTCTCAAATCCTTCCTCATGGCTATTCTTGTTCTAACTCGTATAAGGCCTTCATCATCCGTTATAGTTTGTAAAGAAGTATAGCAAGGCTTGGTTTCTTCTGCTAGGCATCTGTTCTGCACGTACTTCACAATAACCATTTCAGCATCTTTCATTTCTTCAATAGTCAGCTGTTTTTCGAGGTTTCGTTCATCCGCAGCACTCTTGATGTTTCGATAAAATCTGTAAATCCAAGCAGTTACTCTTATAATTTTTTGATATGATGTTAAAGTATCATATAACGGAATTTGTCCTTTGAATAAATTTGTTGAAGTCACTACTGTTTTTCTTCTTTCAGCGTTGATGATGTCTAAATCTGGATCGATTATATATTTTGGCCAGAGCTGTGGTGAATCTTTCAGAAAAATAGGGCCCTCCCACCATTTAGATTGCTTAAGATGCTCTGTAGAACATCCTCGTGAGGGAAGATCAGCTGGATTAAGAGTTCCGGGAACATAATTCCATTCTTCTGGCAAACTTAGAGATCTGATTTCCTGGACTCTGTTGTAAACAAAAGGGGCCCAATTTTCATTCCTTTTTATCCAAAAGAGGGCATTTACTGAATCTGACCAGAAAAATGTTGGAATATTTTCAAGTCTTAAGTCTGATTTAACTCCATGTGCCAGTCTAGCTCCAATTGTACAGGATAAAAGTTCAAGTCTGGGTATTGTGACGGGTTTTAGAGAATTGGAGTATTGGAATTTTTATATTAATTTAAATGTAATATCACACATAATTAATAAATAATAGCAGGTATTTTTATTACCATTAATGAATTATTAACAATGAAAAAAAATTTCTTAAAAGTATATATTTTTAAACGTCACTACAAAAAGATTTTACACAAATAAAACTCTTCATTTTTTTTTTCATAATTTATAATTGCCAATAATTTAAAATATCAACTACAAGTTTCTTTTTATATATAAAGAAAAATATATATTAATGAACTAAAATTATATATTAATTATATATTAATGTACTATTAAATTTATCTGCTCAATAATATTTTAAAAACAAAATAAAACATACCTTCTCCTTTTTCTAAATTTGGCTTGTGAAAGCCAGTCACTTAAGGCTTCTTTAAAATAGTTTTCTTTAAATGTATCAAAAGACTGGATGCAAACATCTAAAAAAAGTGAATAAATGAATAAATGCGAATGAAATTTTATAATTCTTCTGTGTATATATATATATATATATATATATATATATATATATATATATATATATATATATATATATATATATATATATATATATATATATATATATATATATATATATATATATATATATATATATATATATATATATATATATATATATATATATATATATATATTATTAGTTACCTCTAATCATCTTGTAAATGTCAGTCTTTTCAAAAGAGTTTTTCAATTGTCCACTTTTACTTTTTCCAGTTAAACTGTAGCAGATGGCCACCTCATCTGTTATTAACCTACTAAGAAGATTTGCCACAAAGGCCATACAGTCTTTACCATGGCAGCTAAACATGAAATCTTTCTAAAAAATATATAACATTTTTAATTCTTTCATTTTCTGATGGAAATCCAATTTTTTTTTTCTTGTTCAATGAAAAAATTGTGTATTGAGTAGAAATTTCCGTACGAAATTACAAAAATGTGAAACGCTCAGTCGGATTAAGAAAATTTTTAAAGTACTTAATTGATATAGAAAAACAAGCAATTTTTCAAACAAAATTACTTAAGTGAATAGCGTTGGGTAGAGGACTCAAGAATTGCCCTTCAATTTACAAAAAAGAAAATCTTTGACACTTTTTTAATTTTAGAAAAAAATTCAACATTGTACCAGATAATTAGCGTAGAAATATAACGTTAAATCTCGTTTTATTTTAAAATTTTGTTTTTTCTTCAAAAATACAGGAAACAATTGACAATTTTTCAGAATCAGATGGTCAAATAAAATTTTAATGTATTTAAATGAATATGAAAACAGGGCATTAAATTGCAGATTACAGACAAATTCAATACTATCTAATACTTAGATACAGTTGGGGTTATCCGTGGTATTTTACTAATGATCGCAGAAACTGTTCCTGACTGAGTATTTTATTACACGGTAATGATTAGTGGTTTATAATAACAGAGTATTATTATGAACCACTTAAAACAGGATTAAAAAGGGTAGTTCCCTAAAATAATAAATCTATTGTTCTAAACCAGGGGTTTCCAACTTAGATGAGGCCGGGGCCACAATTAAAAACACAAATGGCGGGCCGCAACTTTATCAAAATTTTATACAGGACTCTTTTATGTTTGAAGGAACATTAAATATTTCTGTCAGATTTTTACCAAGCTGTACAAAACAAAACTATTGAATTACAAATTAAAATAAGAAGTAGATCTTTAAAAATATCAAACTGCATATTAAATGATTCGGGCTACAATAACTTTAATGTGCAGCTATGTATTAAACAATTGATGTGCAACAGATATCAAGTTGTTAAGACATAAAACTTATACAGTAGCACACAAAATGTTCAATGAGAAAATTGAGGTTTGTCTACTGCAATCACCTGATAATAGATATTTGCATTTTAAATTTAAAATTTATAAATGTGTGCGTAAATATTTTCGCCGAAATTGAGTGGTTTCAAAAAGTTAAAACGGAGAATTTCTTCGAGAAAATTTCTGATACATACATGCTAAATTATATTCACAAAATACAAAAAAAAAAAATAAATAAATAAAAAAAATAAATAAAAAATAAAAAAGAGCAACATTCACGATTATTTTTGTATTTGAATAAATATTTTCTTGAATGCAAAACCTGAGAAATAAATATTTTTGCACCGCTGGTATGTAAAATTTCATTGAAACGAAGAAATTAGGTTTTTGTTAACGAAAAAAGTATTCTAAACCCATATAGATTTTGTGCGAAAATTTCCCACAAAAAAAATAACAACTAATATATTTTAGTTCCCGGGCCACGAAAAAAGGCTTCGCGGGCCGGATGCGGCCCCCGGGCCGCCAGTTGGAAACCGCTGTTCTAAACCGTGACCCAAACTTGGTTCAAGGGCCTTATCTTAAATATCCTAATTTATTATTGTAGACTGCATTTTAAATTGTAAAACCAGACAACAATAAAAAAGTGTTTCGTTGAAAAAACATGCCTCCTTTTAGTAGGATTTCAATTCCTGCCTTTAAGTTGGTTGTCGTCACAATATTAAAAATATGGTTCCAATAGTTTAGGTAGGAGAGGGATCGAAAGTTTGGGTCAACCTTTAATGTCAATTTAATTCTTTGCGTATTTCACGTTCAAATAAATCTAAACTTTTTTCGCAAAATTATAAAAGTAATTAATTTAAGCGACGGTGTGCATGCATCCCGATAAGACGTTTAGTCTGAATTCGCGCACTAGCTAGTCGGGAAGGGGTTAACATTTCGATTTATGATGACTTCCTATCAGCCAATAATGTGGCAATAAATTGTGCTAATAGTGGACAGAAAGCGATTAAAATATGTTTTGACATATAGCACAGAGTTCCAATTCTAAATTGAACATTCCTGCTACTAGGAAAAAAAGTCACATTTTCGATAGAAGATTATTCCTATAAGCAATAAATTCTACTTATAGTGGTTAGAAAACGAATAATACACATATTATTCTGTCTAGAAATTAATGAGCTTAAGCTAATTGGAAAATTACCGAAATTTAAATTGCAATCTTCTAGCCTTAAATAAACTCGAAAGTGCGCGAAGAAAGCATTATAAATGCTACGTTTGGCAAAACTCAGATTCAAACACACACAGTAATACACAGTTTGGATTTTAAAATCCTGATAAGTAGTCTGAAGCGTCATAAAAATTTTAATATGAATAAATCTCCAATTTGGGAAATATAATTTTTATTAGTTGAGCTATATTTTCATATTAATGCAAGTTTAATTAACGCTAGTATTAATTTCATTTTTTAATAGTTATTTAAATTGTACTTTTTGCTTTTTTTTTGCAATGTCTCTGGAACTATTTACATGAATCTTCAGGCAACGCGTACATCCAAAAAAAAATTAATGTCAAATAATAATAAGAGTAATAAATTAAAATATTGATAGTTAAATTTAAATTATAGTTTCAGTGTTTACTTAAAATTTATTGAAATTAAGAAGAGAGCATAATAATCAATGTCCCTTAGGTTGTGTCGTCCCAAGCATAAATTTAAGTTTTAGATTTCTAAGTTAAATGGTAATATTAATTGATAATCTTAAAAAAAATAACAATACGTAAATTAAATACTTAATAATGAAAATGAAATACAATCTAACGGTGTACCTACTTTTTTTGTTGAAAAGAAAATCGAATATCTTTAACTTGAAACAATATAACAGAATGTCAATAAAACTTAAACTCCAATTTCAATTTTAATTGCGAAAGCAAACTCCAAGAGTGATAATGATCACCAGCAGTAATATTAGTGCTTTGTTGCGCATGACGTAAGTTTTTAAGACAGTATTATTGGATGGAGGGGAATCAGGTTTACAATAATTTTCTAATGTTAAATTTAGTGAGATTGTTTCTTTTTTCTTTTTATTATTATTTTTAATCGAATGAGAATTTTGAAGTTTGAACATAAAGTATTGCCTTAAAGTTTCAGTACAGCGGTAGTAATAGAAACAGTAATAGAAGTTTTTCTAGTTTTTTAAAGAACTTTTTTTCAAAGTTTATTTATTGCTTTTCCGTTTTCATTTTATGTATTTTAGATATATAGTTGTTAGCTAATACAAATAAGACGTTAAAAGAAAAAGTAGAGATTTAAAAGACCAGATTTTTTAAACGACTTGAGTAAAATTTAATTAAGCTGACTTTTAGCCTCCCCTCCTCCTTTAGAAAAACGTGTTTTTTCTTATATCACTTCCTTTTACATTTTAATACTAATTTTTTATTTTCAACAGTGTTTTGTTGAAAATGCATATAAAAAAATTTTTCACTCTGAAAAACTGATGCAAATTATCAGCAATGGTTAAACATTTACGTACCTGTTAACTCATAAACTTTTTAGAGACTCATAAACTCATAAACTTTTTACTGTAGTTGCAAATTGTTTGATTGTCAGTTTGACAAATTTATTTCAAAATTATATGTAAAATCTCTACGTACAAATAACATATCTACAAGACTTGATTGTAATTGAATAATACCAAAACTAAACATTCAAACAATTATTTATTTACACCTCATATAAATGATATTAAATACAGTTCTTCATGCCTGAAACCTTTTAATTTTGAACCCAATCTAGGAGACAATGGAATACATTTGTCAAGTATTAAGACCATCTTGTGCTTTTATGAAAATTTGTTTCGATAAAATTTCACCACATTTGCGTTCAGGAAATCTCTTACTGTTAGCCCGACGTCAAAGGGATCTCTCACACCAGGATGAGTTGGCCGCTTGCGTCATTTTTTGTCGCTGCTGGTAGACTGGGGCTGACCATCAGTTAGTTATATACAATTCAACTAGTCGCTGTCCAGAATTAGGTGTCGATTACAATTGTAATTTATTCTAAATAATGATTCAAAAATAAATTACTAGAAATCAAAAACGATTACAAGCATTAATTACATTAGAAAAATGCTAATACAATTTAATTAGCTATTTTGTTTTCGATAAAGAAAAGAAATTCTTGAATATAATTTTATAAATAAATAAATTTTATTCTTCAAAAATAAAATAATCAGCATTTATAACTTTTTAATTTCACGGTTAAATTGTAAATAAAGTACTAAAAATAAAAACACTATATGAATAAAAAATAAGATTTATAAATATACAGATACATCCACTAATGCACTTAATATATTTTTAACTCTACCAAGTGAAATAGAGTTGAAAAATTCAACCTTATAACATTGATCGCAAAAACTGCAATTGATATTATTGAAATTTTATACAGTGTGCAAAAATTTAACGGACCATCCTGAACAACTTTTTATCTAATGATCAGATCTTCACGTTCTAGGACTATAACCTCAAAAATGCTTATTACTTAGTGCAGACGATATTTTAAGTTACGAAATCAGACAAAAATCGTACTTTCTCTAAATAATTTCGTTTTCTCTCCAACTGATTTAGATTTCTGACCCCCAAAATCTAGAGGTTAGCCGCAATCAAGGAAATATGGTCTAAATAGTTTGGCCAGGAGCTCGGTCCAACAGTTGATTCCCATAATGTTAATTTTACTTTTTGCGTATTTCACCATATTTCAAGAGCTTTTTAAGCGAATTGAAAAATATTTGCACACATTTATGAAATTCGTTTATCCATTATGTTATGGAAGAAGTATATTTTAGTAAATATTTTTATTATTATTTTATAAAGTAATAGTCGGAAAAATTTTAAATTATGAGGTATGTATTTTTTTACATCCTTTAGAAATAGGTAATTTTACATGGCAAAATATAAAATTTGAGCAAAATCGGTTAAATTGTTTCTGAAAAATCGAATTTTAAATATACGCAGGAACAATTCAACCGATTTAACTCAACTTTGTGTTTTGCCATGCAAAATTACCTACATTAAAATTTAATAAGAAGTTGTACGCCTTACAATTCAAAATTTTTCCAGCTATTATTTAATAACATAATAAAAAATAATAAATGCCTACGAAAAATAATTTTTTGCGTGTAATTATCTTTAGAATAACGAATTTTTAAATTCTGTTCAAAATTTTTCAACTTGTTTAAAAAGATCTGGATATATCGCGAAAGACGCAAAAAGTAAAATTACAATTAAGGGATCCAAACTTTGGATCGCTCTCCTGATCAAACAATGTGGACCATATTCCCCAGACTGCGGCAACCCACTATATTTTGGGGGTTCAAAATCTAAATGCGTCTGAAAAAAGGTATGTTTATTCAGAGAAAGTAAAATTTTGCGCCTGATTTCGTAAGTTAAAATATCGTCTGCATTAATTAGCCTATGCCATCCCTTCGAACCATTAAAATTGAGTCACAAAACGTGAAGATCCGGTCATTAGATTAAAATTTATTCAGGGAGGTCTGTTTCTTATTTTGCACACTATACAGTGAGTTTTGTGCGCAAAAAGTTTTTAAATTCACTCCTAAGATATGATGAAATAAAGCTATGGGTCTAGGCTTTGAATCTACCCAGCTTTAGAGCAGGTACCAGCTTGTCGTGGAAATAAAAACGGAAGGTGCGTGATGCTGATTTTATAGTCACCATCACGCCGTTAGTCACAAATCGTGGACCATCTAGTTCACAAGGGACTGTTGGGCGAATTTTTTGTATATTTTTTGTATCGAATATTTTAAATAAAATTCTCTTGGTGCGGATATTTTAGTGCTATACCATAATTAGGTCTGCAATGAGGTAAAATAAACGAGAATAGGCCACACATTTTAAAGGAACCGCAACGCATAGGACCCCTAAAGACAATTTTTAAAAAAAATTTAAATTTCTGAAGAAAAAAAATATTGAAGATCAAAATGAAATTTTTTTAAATTTTATTCATTTTTAATGTGATTATTCGAATGAAAAGTTTCGAAAAATTAACGTTAACTTTTATTTGTTGGGTTCACATTTTCTTAAAAAAGCAAAACTCGAAAACTGCTAAAGTATTTCTCGTTATAACAGGAAGACGGTAAAGCCCTTGACTTGATATGATTCAGACTCAACAGAAATGTTTTCCCAACTTTTTAAATCTAAACCGTGACTACAAGAAAACTTTAAAAAAAGGTTTTCGCTGTATACTTTCGCAGACCTTAGAAAACAATCCAAAAACATGGTCTTATACTCGTTTATTTGCTTTCCCTAAAATGAGGTTTTTTGCAAAATATTTTCTAATTATTTATTAATATTTTCGCTGGAAAGGTTAATATTTGCCTTATTTTCTTTCCTTGGAAAAAGGTTTCAGCTTTATATTTCTGCTGACCTTATCATGACAACGAACAAAAATGAAAATATTAAGGTTTGCCATTTGCTTATTTTTTAGCCTAAGTAACAATGTTTTTAAAAAAAGCTTTAAAAATCATTTAGTTTTCCTTTTCGGAAAAAAGGTTGGAAATTGCAATATTTTTGCTTTATTGAAAAAAGGTTTTTACTGCAAACCTTTTCGTGACAATGAAAATAAAGTTAAAACACAACGTTGTCGTAAGGTTACATGCTTTCTGGGTAGCATTGTCTTTACTGCACTCTGACTGCAACATGAAGATTCTATCTCTTTTAGAGACCATCAAAATAGCTTTCTAAATAAGAGCCATTAGCAAATATTTTGAAAACTTTTAAATCTACTTATTTGTTTTGTTTATATATTTTTTTCGTGTTTTCTTATTTAATCTTTTCCACATTTGGTGCAGACATTTGAGAGGTCACTGGGGGAGATTTTGATGGTTTTCCTCACACAAAGTCTATGGAAAAAATTCCGTACCTCACAAAAGTGGTGGCTGCACAGAAATGGTCTTTCCTAGAAGTTTCACTGTAATACTAAACGAACCATTCGCCACGCCAAAATAGTTGCGAAAAGCTACACGCCATTACTACACTCCATTCAGGCCATTAGTTGTTGGAACAAAGTTAATCGTTGCGCATTTTTTTATTCATAATATGACAATTACATATTTGAGCTGAATATCCAAAGGCGTGTATTACGAATAGTGTGACTTTTCTAAAACTACATTAAAAGTGTAATTTTTTTTAGACAGTAAAAGGAATTTAATGTTAATTATTACTAGAGCCCGGAAGTTCAGGCAAAATGCCATAAATGCCCTTTTCTGCCTTTTTTAAACGTTTTCTTCTGAAAATGCCTTTTTCTTTCCTTTTGTTCATAAATGCCTATTTCTGTCTAATTTAAAATTTTTCTGCAAAGCTTTTTGTATTTTTGACCGAGCATAAATTTTGAAGTACAGAAATGGTTGACTGTCATCCGACGTATTGTAATGCATTTATAGAGATTAGGACTTAATTCCTTTTGGGACAACTCCCTCCCTCTGAGGCAGTGGTCACCCCTCGCACTGTACAATGGCTATTCATCTGAGCTGATAGTGTACTCGTGCTTGAGTGAGCAAGGCAGGTGAAAGACATTTTTCTATCCATGATATTGACAGTGTTGTTTGAATAGAGAATAGAATACACTTAAAGCTGGAAATGCCATAAAAGTTTTATTTCCTAATATGATCCATCTAACGTGCCTTGTTCATGCATCGCACAGGATAGCAGAGGAAGTAAAAGGTCTCTATCCTGAGGTAGACTCGCTTGTTTCTAGTGTGAAAAAAGTATTTGTGAAAGCCCCTTCAAGAGTTCAAGTGTTCGAAGAAATTGCACCAGACATTCAATTACCTCCTAAACCGATCCTTACTAGATGGGGAACATGGATTTCAGCAGTCTCATACTACTCGTTAATTAGCTACTCGACTAACTACTACATACTAAGTTACTCGAGTCCTTACCAGCTTTTCGGATGAAGAGGCAAAATCCATAAGAAAAAGTAAAAGTCTGCATAGCAGTTCTAAAATAAAAAATGAACCGACTTTTATTTCAGTTTATTTTGGGAAGCTCCCTGGAGCTATTGAACACATGGAAAAAAGAAATATATCTTTGTCCGAGTCACTAAAGATTTTCGACAATACTACTGAAGAATTAATGTCTGTGCCTGAACCAGCTGGTGACAGAATAAGGAAGAAATGTGAAAACGTCATCTCTGCAAATACAGATTTTGAATGCATCAAGAACATTGCAAAAGTACTTTCTGGTGATACTACAGTTGAACTTACCATATCTCCTACCATGGCAAGTTGTTTTAGGTACGCGCCCATAACCTCTGTCGAAGTAGAAAGATCCTTCTCTTTGCTTAAAACTATATTGACTGACAGGAGACAAAATTTCTCTTTTGAAAATTCGAAAAAGCATCTAGTTGTGATGTGCAACAACAATCAATCATCAGACTAAATTTGCATACAATATTATTGTAAGTATGAGTTTTCAATTTTTATTTCACACTTACGCAGTTGAAGGTTTTTTTTTGTGCAATTATGTCCACTTCTTTTGTACTATTGCTACGACAGTCGAGTAAAATGAGTATGTAGGTATACTGGATACTTCCAGCAACTTTTTTTATACCTTGGATACCTATATGGGCTTTTAGGCATTACCAACTAACATTTTGCTCCAATTTTAAGTGCCTATTTCAAGCTTTTTAAATGCTTTTTTGCCTGCCTATTTTTGCATTTTTTATTGCCTGAAATTCCGGGCTTTAATTATTACCTCTAAACCTTGAGGTCGAGGTTTCGATGCTCAGCGATGACACGGAAATATTTATTTCGCGCTCTTATGAAGTATATTTTAAATTTATAATTCACATTTACTTTATATTTATTTGCATTTTTTAGTGCTGTAATTCTCATATATTTTAAAAAATAGTTAAATTTTTATAAAAAATTATAAAATATTTTTAAATTAATAAGTTTTACTTATATTATTTGATATTCATGATTTATTTGAACTTTGCATTAACAATTGGTTTTTATCTTTTTAAATTAAAAAAAATAATTTAATTTAAAGAAAAAACTAATGACTTATTCTAGCAAAACGCCTTAATAGTAGCGTATTACGGCTTCATTTTTTTTAGCTAAAGGAATTGATCATTTTTAATTAGTCATTTTGCACATAAAATTTTTTTATTGATAAATATCTGTTACAGTTTTGATAAATTAATATATTATGATACATTTGAATATTAACTATATGACGATAAAATTGAGATTAAATTATTTAAAACAATGTTACTAACAGCAGGTTAACATTTACAAAAAGAATGTTACACTGCTGTTAGCAGGTTGATATTTACAAAAGAAAGTTAAGTAAAACTTATACTTTTTTTTCCAATGCCTTCCTGGAGAATGACCTACTTTGTACAGGCTTTTGAAAGGAAGATTTGTTGGCCACTTTTCCAGGGTCACCATGTACTAGGTGGATCAATGTTTTTCCCACAGTAAGGACAGATAGTACAGAGAATGAAAGAACATTCATGCCTTGCCCAGGATTTGAACCCAGAACCTTTCTGAAGCAAGGCTAGTTCCCTGACTCCTACACAGACAACTTATTCTAATAGTCGCAATTTATTTATTTTTAATATAAGGGTTAATTCTATAAAAAAAAGTCTTTTCCGTGGATAGTGAGACTTAGAGGGGTTTTAATAGTTGCATTTATTTTGACAAAGTTTTCAAGTACTTACAATGGTTATTCTTTATTTTGTTTGATGATTTAACAGATAACAACTTCTCTTTAATTTATTTTATGTACTCCAGTTTATAAAGTAACATCAGATTTCTTTTTTCTCTATTTCAAGTGAAGAAAAAGATAAAATTCAAAATGATTTTAATCGCATAAAAATTAAGTTTTATATACGGTACTCTTTCAACGGTTCATAAAAGTAGAGAATACCGACCTACTGACCCCAACGGTGTAAACTACGCAACAGACTCCACATTCTCGATTATTATCCCAGTTTCTTTGAGGTTAATGACCATTTCTAGGACAGATGTTATTTTTTCTTAAGATTTAAGGGCTATAGCTAGATATTCCCTAGGCAGTAGAAATCAGGAATGAAGTGTTTTTTTCTCTCCTTTATATTGTCCATTTTGCAGTTTTGTAATCAATATTAAATTATACAATGGACCAATAATAAATAATTAGGGATTCCCCCATAAGCTAGTATAAAAAATAACTCAGTACAATTTAAAATGAAAATTTTAATTAATTTCGCAAACAATAAATGAGAAAATTTAAGAGATTATGATAAATATGCTTTGGATTTATAATAAACAAAATGTTTGAGACTTTTAATAGTGGTTAGATTGCACAATGCAAAAAAAAAAAAAAGATTTACTCTGAATAATTTTTGACCTAATGGTTGGTTTTTCACGTAATAGGAATCAACTTATTGATTGGAGCTGGTGGACTTTAAATATTAATTATTGCAGATATTTAAAGTTACAAAATCAGACACATATCTGAATACACATATCTTTTTGTGACCGATTTGGATTTTCTACCCTCAAAATATAAGGGGTAATATGGTAAGTTTCAGTTGAATTGAAATTTTCAAAAATTAAGAACATTCAAGACACAATATTTTCTTCAGGAATTTAAGTACAACTTAAGAGTCCTTCGAAGCTCAATTTGGAGCAATGTTACTTAACTCTGCATAAATAAATGATACAATCATAATGATCAATAAAATTGAGCATGAATTTACTATTTGTACTACTATATATACTTTGGCAAAGGTACCAAACTAAAAAATATAAGACAATGAAATTTTCTACATCATTTTAGATAAGATAATATTAAATTGATTACTTGGAATTAATGCGCTCGGTTAAATTAAAACTAGACCTTATTTTCTTTTTAGCATGTTTCATTAGAATTACTAAGCATTTTTGTTTACAATAATTCAGATTTGAGTTACTGTTCTTTTACTCTTCTGTAAGTAGAAAACTTATAACTGAATTCCAGTAAACATCTATTAGATTTTTGTATCACTAAAAGATACAGCAATGAAACAAGCAATCAAGTCAGAACTAGAAGAATCGGTAGAATCATTATTTGCAGTAGGTTTAATGAACGTTATAACAAAACCACTTTAATCAATTAATCTATTTTTTTTCCTTGTTGAAGATTGTTCAATTAAAAAAGATACATTCTTCAATAAAAGGTAGAGATGTAAAGAAATAGTAATTTGGCCAAATAGCATAATTTTTCTGTTAAAAGCATTTATATATCAATAAGTTAAATCATTATTGAAAATAATCAAAAGTTAGCTGTTTTATTGGTATGGGGTAAAGGGAAAGAAATGTTTAAAATACTAACTTTAATGCTAAAAATGGTATTTTCCAGAAAAAATTATACATAAACGTCTATCAGAAAGGCTTTTGAAAAAGCAATATTATAAGCGCCCTTTAAAAAAACCACGATTATATGCAGAAGAAAAAATAAAAATCAATCTTAATTTTTGAAAGAAAAAGATAAGCATTTTTGTTTTTTCAATCACCATATTTTCAAGAAAAGGTGAAGACTTATAATTTTAATTGTCACATCTTAATAAAAATATGTCTCTTTGAAGAAAAACTAGATAAGCAAAGTGAAAGTTGTTCTTACATTTTAAATAGAAAATTTAATGCTAAAAATCTCAATTTGTAAAGCCAATTTTTTTTTTAAAAAAGTGACCATAAAAGAATAATGTTCATTAAAAACGCTTTTTAAAAAATGCTGTCATAAATCAATTATCTACCTTATCGTACAAGAAAAAAAGTGACAGTAAAAAAATAAATCTAATAGAAACACTTCACAATAGTTAAAACAGAACAACAAGCAAAAATGAAACAAATTAAAAGAATAATAATAAAAGTTCTCAATTTGTTAAACAACGAAATTTACTTGCCTGAATTGAAAAAAAAAAGTAATCTAGTCAGTGTTATCTAGTTTCAATTCTTCAAATTCCACTTGTCTTTCGGAACATAAATTAACAAGTTTTAGAATTTAACAAATGTGTTAAAACTTCTTCTAATAATGTATAATAATAATAAAAAAAGAATTGTATTATTCTTTAAATTTACCCCCAAAAATACTTTTCTGAATAATACTTAGTCTAATATTAGGCAAAAGCGCCAAATGTTGAATTAGTGGCTGAATATTTGTTACATCCTTGTTTAAAGGCACAATTTTGCCATGGGATCTTCATATCTTTCTAGAATCTTCAAATATACTTCTCATTTGTAAAATTGCAACCTAAAAATTATATGGACAGTGGATCCCATCGATAAAATTTTTGCATTTCTAGTTAATTTTTTTAAAACAAGCTCAGTAGGAATTCTACATATTTTTTTTAATATTTATTCACTTGTAAACAGAACTTATGAAAAAAAAACTTATTTATCAAACAAAAATCCTCACTTATAAAATAAAACAGTTTTTTGCACCATTTCCTTGAGCATGATGAATCGAAACACTAGTCAAATGTTAAAAGTTTTGTTTTTATTATTTAGAATTGTTTAGTAGAAAAAATTACTGTAGATCAGCTAACTACAAAATTTCACAATTCTTAGTAGTAAAGAGAAAAGAAAAATAGTTATTTTAAATGGACTGCCAAGAAAAGTTTAAGAACCACAATACTAATTCAATACACTAAATTTCCTTGTCCTGCATGAAAGATAAAATTCACAAATCCAATAACATTGTATTTTGTTAATCCCAAACATGTTTCATAAATAAGATAAGCAGCTGAGACTAGTTAAAAGCATTTGGAATCTTTACCCAGGCACCAGTTCCAAAAGGCATCTGGAACCTTGTTCTAGCGAGCTCACGAAAAACTGAAAAGGACTTCAATTATAATATAATTCAAAGTCTGAGAGTAATAACATTCAAAGCACCAAATGAATCCAAAAAAGCTCCTGCCTAACGGAATTTAGGCATGAAAGAACATTAAGTGGGCATGAATATGCAAAGAAATTATGGCAGAGAGTAACCTTGCAATCGCCTTTCCTTAAAATACCAAGGAGATGAAACTGATTTGCAATAAAAAAGTTTCTCCTGCAACACAACTACAGCATTCTCTTAAGATTAAGAGAATGAAAAGAAAAGCAACGTGTTTGAACCATCCCCTCAGACTTAATATTAATTTTTTTATGTTATTTTATCATCTTTGACTCAGGGGATCGAGTGCTAGCCACTTTATGGGAATGAGGTGACCTGGAAAGGTTCTCTATTCTTTAAGAAACCATGGGAATTTAACTGGGTTATAATGAACCAAATTTTGATGCAAGCGAAGTATTGCTAAGTTGATGTTTGGCAATAAATTTTCCTCTAAAAGTGGGTATAACAGTTGGTAAAATAATTTTAACTAAGAAAATTAGTAAATAATTTAAATTAGTGAAATTAAGAAAAAATGGCAGCTTTTCTTTAAAAAATCCCTGATTTCTCCAGGTTTCTGACCAAATTTCCCTGATTTTTTCCAGTATAAAAAAAATTCCCTGATAATTCCAGGTGGGTGGCCACCCTGATAAAAGATTTAAGAAGTCAATATATACAAAACAAAGCAAAAACATACTAAAAACAGATTTTTTATTTATTTCGGAATATCTAACGTCTCATAACATGAATTGAGAAAATTACAAATATTTCAGTTAATGGGGAAATTTGAAATGAAAGAAAGTAACATATAAAGACAAACAGTGTAAAATGCTCCCATTTTCCTTCCAAAATTGCGTTTATCATGGTAGTTAAAAACAGTTCAATGACAGATGAAATTTCAAATATACATTATCATACAAAGTTGAGTGTTTTGTGATGGTAAAAAAAAAAAGAAAGCCATGAGAAAGTAACAACTGCTGGCTGGCAATATATTGGAACACAAGGGCCTCTACTGCAAAACATTCTCCAAACAATGAGGTCCCAGATGTTGTATGCAAGAATCTAAATAAAAAAAAGAACAATAATTAGGATATATAAAGTGAGACAAAATTTGTCACAAGACATATATTACAAGATTAAGAAATATCTATTGAAAAGGAAACAAAATATGGCCAAATAAATTCTGTGTAAGTTGTTGTGGCGTAGCTACCACTACGATTATTAAACATCAATTCACAGGTATATAAGACATGCTAACTTGATTTAGTCACGAGGTACCTTTTGATAGATGAAGGTTGGCATAATCGTTAACTCCTCCCCCCAAAATAGTTATATTCATCTTGATAATGTTTAAGAGCTGCAACTAAAATGTCATTTTTTTTATTCATTTAATGTACTATAACATGTAAGCTGAGACAAATATGTCTGGGAAAATGATTCAAGTAATAAATATATATCTTTTTTCAAAAAAAAAAAAAAAAAAATATTAATAACAAAATCATATAAATTAATAAAAATTGAGTCCACAGCTAACGATTTTGTATTTTGTGTTTGTATAATTTTTTCATCTCCTTAAAAATCAATACAAAAGCAGGTTGGATCAAGGTAAATTTTTAATTTTGAAATTAATAATAATTTTTAGGATGCTGTTATTAAATTTAAGTGTAATCTCATACCTCATGTAATGTTAATATTGTGATGAGTTTACGACAAGCAATTAAACTCCCAAAAAATGATCAAGATACATAAGGTTTTTAATGAAAAATTCCATTTTTATTATGGAAAAAAAAAATTAACTGAAAGAGAAAAATTAACTTTACAACAATCATCAAATTTATATGAGGAAAAAAAAATTCTTACAATTTCAAATTCATCTTTATTCCATTATTTCTTATGTTTTTTACTAGGTTTGCTGCTGCTTCTTTTATCACCAGATGAATGACGCTTTCTTTTTCCATCACTTGAACCTTTAACAGGACTTTTCTTAGATTTCTTTTTATCACTATGTCGGCGGTCACTACGGTCATTATGTTTACTACTACTACTACTGCCATGTTTTCCTTTCTTGGTATATTCATCTTGGAAATCATCTCTTTCTCTGTCAGCTGGAATGAAATAAAATCAGGCACGTAAAATATTTGTTCACATAATATTTTTTATCAGCAGCTACATAGCTGCCAACAATAGATTTTTTTAGACAAGAAGATCTTAAAATATAATTAATAAAATAACTAAAATAATCTGCATATTTAATTAAATAATGAACACGAAACTAATTTTAAACTGCTAAACATTTAATGTATTTTTATAAAATTTAAGTAAAATTACAATTAATAAGGTAAAAAATTAAAAAAAAACAAACATCTTAAATATAAAAGATAGAGACACAAATAGACAGGTAAGAAATAGACAGAGAGAGAGACAGGTAAGAAAATGATAATTTTTTTTGTTGACATAACATTAACTTTTTTAAAAAGTGTAAGCTTTTGCTTTTTTCAAAAACTGGTCATTAAATAACACTTCAAAACACTTTCGGTTTAAGCACAAATTATCTGCTTGAATAATTTTTTTAAGCATATCACCAAGAGATGATTTAAACAGTGTTCTAGTTTTTTTCTCACTCGGCTGAATGTATGTTTGAATTCAGTATTCGAATGAGTCACGGATACAGACAACTTGAATTTAGATAGTGTTATATATATTCACACACAGCGAAACCTCGGTCAAGCGGACATTCTTGGGACCGAAAAATTTTCAGTTTATGAGAAGGATACCCTAATTACTAAGTTTAACACAGCAATTAGAATACTTTCAAAGATATAAAGTAATTAAATAACCAACAATAACTAGCTACAAGGATATTTATTTTAACTTTACCAATACATAATTCTAGATGTAGCTACAGATATTCAAGTTAGACATATGATACTGAATAGGATCTTTTAGTCCTTAGTCGGTTTTAATCCCCCAACACTAACCTATCACTTGATAGGAAATGTGGTTAATATCCCCCTGAAAATAAACCTTCACAGAAAAAAAAGCAATTCATACCTGTAAGTCATAAGGACCTATGGAGTTGATTATTCACAATTGATCAGCTATCAAGTGCTTGAATAAATGTTTCATTTATATGAACACCGCAAAGATAATACTTTTGTTCTCTTTTTTCACCCCAGCTGTGTTAAATACAGTCTTCAAATTGATAAGAAAATGAAAGAAATTTTCAGTGGGGAAAAAACATTGAGAGCATTTAAGAGGTTATTTCAACTTGAAGGGTTTCATCACCTGTATGGTACATATGAAAAGATCAAAATATGCTGCTGTCCGACTTATTTCACAAGAGCAGTATCATTCTCTCTCTTTTCTTAGCAAAGATAAAGCAAAAGAATAGGAGAAAGATTGATTCTTTAGTACCAAAATAGCTTAACAATATTTTTAGTTATGGATAAGGCAAAAAATTTACATTCTTTAAAAATGGTGAAATATTGCATAGTTTTTCTCTTGCAATTTAAAGCAGAAATATTTTTCCTCTTTTTAGATAGAAGAAGAGATAGAAAATAATGTTTCAGGGGAAAAATGACTGCAGGCATCCAGTTATGGGAGTGTCGCTTTGCAGAGAATGTACATAATGGTTTGCTCATAGAAGATTCCTGGGGAATTAAAAATATGTCCGTATTGAGAGGCGCCCGTTTTGCAGAAGTGTCCATAACAGGAGGTTTCACTGTGTGCATATATATATATATATATATATTTTGTCTAGTTGCACTTTTTTTTTTTACACCCAGTGCTAGTCCTTAAGAGATTTTTTCAATTTGAAATTGCAATGTCTCCAGCAAAATACTTTTCCGCATCAGTTGCTGGCAACATAGAAAATCTTTTAATAAAAACTTTATGCTAAAAAATGAAGCTTACTAAATATTTCTTATTTAAGCTGCTACATCCCATTTTGGAAAGGAAATTTAAACAGTATATTGTACAGAAATATTTACTGACAACTACATCTGAATAAGATGGACTATCCTGTAAAATATTAGTTCACAAATCTAACAAGAATATCCTTCAAAAAATTTAGAAGGATTAACTTAAGCACATGAATTCGAGGTGAATGAGATTGCAGAAAAGTGTTAAGAGCGTCAAATAAATTGCTAACATTCACAAGAAATAAATAATAAGCCTTACTTAAATCATTAGAGAGAAAATGAAAAAAAGTATCTTTTCTTGAGTGAGGATACCAGAAGATGATGCATGTGTAACTAGCTGTTAGTATGTTGCCTTTTTCTTTCATCAAATTATTTGTACTTTATTCATGTGTCATAATTAACAAAGAAATATATGTTTCCGAAGGAGCTACATTTTCCTAAATTCTCCCATTGAGTTAAATTCACTCTGCTACCTACTTATCTATCTAATGATGTTGTTGGGTAAAGGAAGCCCATATCCGCCTATCACGCATTTGAAACATATGGGGAATTTAATTAGCCTCTCAGGCTCGATACGCTTTTGACGCAAGTTGAAGTAGCCGCACAGCTGTGTTGGATTAAGGAATAAAATAATTAAAAAAAAAAAAAAAAAAGAAGACTGAAGAATTTTTAAAAAACCCAAAACCTTCCAGGTAAACTACAAGAGTAGGCAGCCATACAGATAATATTATAATAATTGACTTAATGTATAATTATAAAATGCAGATCACAAAAGTTCTTTTTTCAAAAGATATAAAAATTAAAGTTCCGTATTTACAGCTATTCAGAAATTTTTTTCAAACCAAAAATTTGTAGACATGTAAATTAATATTATGTCCACTTTTAAGATAAATTTTTCTTAAAGTCTGTAGTGAATAATAATATTAAAGAACGTTTTTTCTACCTACACAGTACAGCTCTTGATTTTGCATTAATTGAACAAAATTTTAAAATAGACTTATATTAAATTGTTTTGTTTAAAGTCATGATTTTATAAGAACTTTCCTCTAATGATGACAAACTAGAGTGAAAGAACTGTGTAATAGCAATATGAAAAACAGGACAAACTTCTTTTCTTTTCCTATAATGTTGAAACAAAATAATTTGCCTGTTTAGATGTTTTGTCGTTCTAATTTAGGCATTGAATGCTTAAAACAAAAACTATTGTTTTCCCAACATATCAGTGGCAACAAAAGTGGTTAATAGTGCTATATAATTGTAGTATTACATAGGGTGCCAGGAACAGTAATTGTATAAGCAATGACAGATGGCAAAAATAATTAATTCAAACTAAGTCTCTCTTTTTCCTTGAGATGTGGAATTAGTAACCATACTTATCTTAGTAATAGGTAGCATGCAAAGATTTTTTCAAAAATTAAAACCAGGCATAAACATTTAAACATAAAAATCAAAACCAGACATAAACATTTAAAGTATAAAAATTGTTGTCAAAATAAGCAATAATTTTTTTTTTTTTTTTTTTACCTAAAGCAGCTTCTTCCTCAAGTTCAGACCAATCTTTTCCACTTTCCTCACTACTACCCATTTCGCCCTCTGAAAAAAAAATTATAATTTTTTATGATTAGAAAGGCTAATCTACCACTGTAACAATAAAACAAATAAAAATACTCAAAAATTGAGAACATATAATAATTAATATATAAATTTTTAATTATTTTTTTAGGGTTAAAAAAATAACGAAAACTATCAGACTACAATTTCTTGACAGTCTTTCGTGTTACACTATGTTTCATTCATTTTTATAAACAAATGACTATTACAGCAATTGCTTATTGGAATATGGTTAGTTTGAGCACATGTCTAGCACATTCTAGTATTGAACCAATTAATAAGTTTTTTCGTCATAAACAGATAATTGCGTCGAGTTGTAGAAAAGACCATCTGATTGTTTGCTCACCCGCTAGCGATGAAATCACTAATTTTTGGGCTAAAGCGGTACTTTTATCTTTGGGAGCAGCATGTACACAATTAAACATAGACTTTCTTCTTCCTCGCATAAATTCTGATTATGTCATCATCTGCTTATTCTTTCGCCTTCCTAAACTTCTTTTTCGAATACTTTCTTTTATATATATATATAAAACAATATTTAAAAAAAAAAAGTCTACAAAATTGGAGTATCTCCACTAGTATTTGTGCAGTGTACATCAATATTATCTAACTAGAATGAACAAATTGGGAAAAAAAAATGTGTGCACAAATTTGTATTATTAAAGAACTTTTTATGCGATTTTAAGTATTTCATAATATGAAGTAAAAAATGTATTAAGAGCTAGCCGCATTGAATTAAAGCTTATTCCATATTCATATACATATATAATACTCCATATACAAATAAATAGCAAAATACTAGTTGTTTTTTTTTGGAATTAGTGACACGGCCAAATTATTTCCCTTACTCAAAATTTAATTGTTTCAAAAAATTTTATACAAATGCAAAAATTAAATACTATTATCACTTCAATTATTTTTAAAACCTGACCAAGCAAAATAAGCAATTATTTTCTTTATTTTTACATTACCATACCCAAGTATTAATGATAGGTCTCAAATTCAGCTAAGACTGTTTATTCACAAGCATTCTGCACGCATTTGAAGTATTTTATAATGGAATTAAAAAATATATATACATTTCTTTCCAAGACAGTTTTTTAAAAAAAATGTAAAAACCCAACATTTTAATCACAATTTATCTACAACATATGGTCAAAATTTTTAGTTCATAATGCCAAAATCAGTAGTCATTAGTTCATGAATTTCATAGAAGCATTTAAGTTACACATTCAACTTCATATCCGAAAATTCAGAAGAAATAACATTGCAGACATCAAATTTTTGTTGACTCATGTGTCATAATTAATTACCTGAGCTATCATCTACTTCAGAAAATTCGGAGCCACTTAAATCTTCTTCCTCACTGCTTTCTTCTTCATCTTCAGAGCCACTGGGTTGATATTGATCATCATCCTCAGAATCTTCATCATCTTCCCCTCCTTCACCCTCACTTTCAGGGTCAAGAAATGACCAACCACCACTCTCAAAAAACCCATCAGGATCATCAGTAATGGTCTTCATAATTTTGGTCCAATTTAAACTTTGTATACCTTCAGTATACCGGATATCACATGAGCTAAGAAATAAAAATACTTCCATTAGTTTACAAGTTATCATTAATTAGCACATTTTTTCAAAACAGAAAAGAATCTGAAAATAAAAAAAGATAACTGTAATGTTAAGAGGTCACTGTGGAGTTGAAGCCTCTGAGAAACTGGAGGAAATGTAAGAATAATTTTATTTTGATTGGATGGAAAAAAAAAATTAGAATAGATCAAATTTTTCAGAAACAAAACAGTTTTTGCAGTATCATTATCTATGAGCAGAATTCACAAAAAAAAAACTGCAGCATCCTCAGTAGAATTGCTAATTTAAATACAACAAAATGTTTCATTCTTAAACAAAAACATTTTTAGTTAATGGCTATCTTTAATAAAGGGGGAAATGTAAGCAGACACAGGAATTTATTAAATAAATAACCTTAAGGAAACGGTAAGATATTACATGTATAGATCACTTTAATTCACCAAAATAAATTGAACTGAAAAAGTAAACTTACTTCAGCCATTCTTTGACATGATCTAGCATGGTCATAGGAATTGCATTTACCATGGATGTCTTTTTATGATAATCTTTAAATACAAAAATCATGTCAAAATTTTTCAGATGGAATTGTACTCTCTCAAAGTGAACTAATTCTATTTCTTCTAATGTAACCACGAATGGAGGCTATAAAAAATATAACATACTTTTACTGGAAGTTTTTAATTAATATTTATTCAAAACTATTCAGATGTGATTTTGACATAAAATGAAAAATCCTGAAAATTATTTATGTAAAAACTTGAGATCCAGAGATCAATTTATACACCAAATCAAACAAATAGTTCTACAACCTACAGGTTTAATATAAATTGTTTGATAAATAACTTGGAAAATATATAGTCAACAGTTATAATATTGTTACAGAAAAACAAATCATATTCAAACCAGATGCATTAATAAAACTGTTGGAAGTTCTCGACACTAAGTTAATAAATGTCAAAAACATTTGTGAATACTTAACATAATTATGAAAAGTATTATTTGTGATGTTCTTGCTTTTTAAATAAAAAAAAATCTTTTTTCACATTTTGCAAATTCTAAACATATTAAAAAAAAAAGAAAAGGGAGATTTATTTTAAACATTGTGAAATTGGTAGCAATGACTTGTGTAAAAAAAAATTGACAACAATGCCACGTAGGTTTATTGTGAAATAACCCAAAGGATCGAAATGTCACGTGGATTCGGTAGAAAATCAGTGGGGTTGATGAACCAAAAGACGATTCAACAAATGTGTGATTGGAATTTAGCTTCTTATGATCATTATTGGGACATGTAAAAATTCATAGTAATAAATAATGAAAAAATAATCTAAACCTCGCATGGATTTACAATGAAACTGGCTTAAATCAAGCACATGAAAAATGACCACTCAAATGCATAATTTGTTATTTACATGCTTGAAATATCAGGATATTAAAGACCCCGTGAAAATCAATCCGCAATAAATGTCAAAAAATTGATAGGATAAAAAAAAACACAGGGGAATTGAAATGTTTAAAGGTGAATAAACAAATGCAGGATTCACACTTTATGTGGCATAGTAATATCTCATGATAAGCACCGGGATTTAAAATATATATATAAGAATTCATAGCAATAATGGATGAAAAGACATTCAAAACATGGTATGGATTTACAAATCAAACATCTAAAAAAGAAAAATGAAACACAAGGAGAAAAAAAAATTTTACAGTATAAAATAAATTTACTTGGTACCTACAAAAAGAATATAGGTGAGAAAAAAAAGTGAATGTACTACAAAAGGTTGTGTTCTTACCCAATCAGTTAAATTCACTAAACATCCAGATGTTGGCTGAAGTTGAACTGTACTTCTTGAAGGTACCCCAGGAAAGCCAAGTTCTCTGAACGGAGTATCAAATTCAACTTCTTGTTTAGTCATCTGTTCAACTTTGTCGCAGAATGTTTTAAAAGCTGTTTTTAGTTTTTGTCTAAGATCTCTTTCAGCCTATATTGAAGTAAATAAGAAATATTAAAAAAAAGTAAGAAATTGGGCTTGCGCTCATTGAAGCAATGGTATTGAACTTGAGAGGGACAAAATTTTATTATTATGCAAGATTTGTGTCAATGTATTGTTCTTTAACCCTTTCGCGCCGACATATATGTGCCAGCAAGAAACGCGCTTTACTTCCCGGCCGACACATCTGCGTGCCGAAGAGTTTTTTCGTTCACCCCCGGCCGTCACTCATTTGTTCCAGCGTTTCGGAACGTTTCAAAAATACAATTTCTTCCAAAAGACGGCATGTATGTCCATATGGTTTCAGATACATGTAGATTTGACCTTCTACTCAAGATGAGAGTACATTCAAGTGGTTTTTAGGGGGAAGGAATGTTTTACGACGGCTCTTTAAATTCGCATGTGGTATTTGTTTACAGTAATCAGGGGAGGTTTTCTTTCGCTACTAATTTCATGGAAATAGGCTTAATAGCAAAAAACCCTCTGGCCCTGGAGAGACGCACGCGAGAGAGACTGCCTGCCTAAGAGGTAAGCGCGCTTCCCGTCACGAAAGGGTTAAGTTACATCATACGTTTTAGCGACATTAAAAATTGTAGGTAAGAAATTTAAGCATAAAATAAAGAATAACTAGAAATATTTAATTAGAAAATTGAGTATTTAATTCCCCCCCCCCTCAAGCAGCTGCATGAACAAAATAGTTACAATTTTTCTTGCTTAAATGACAAATCAGTTCTTTACGCCTGAATTCACCATTGACCCTAACCCTCAGTCAGAGTTCAAAACAGGTTTTATGAGAGCAACTCTAGGTCAGAGTCCAAAATTTCATTTCATTGTGTACGTAACTGCGAGTTACCCTAACCCAGAGTTAAGTAACTTTAACCTGAAGATATTCCCGGTTAGAGTAACCGCGCATGTGCAGTAAATATAAAATTTGAATTAATAAAATTTGAAAAAGAATATAATTCATTAAATGTTTTTAGATTTCGATAATATCTATCGAGATGATAGATCTTGCTCAAAAATGAAAATAGTTTAGAGTTGAACTTCCAAAATAATGTGCAACATTTAGGTATGAAAATTTTTTTAATCCATAAAATAAAGCTATTAATTAAATTTAAAAATATATACATTATTTTAAATATATATTAGAAATTATGCTGAAATAAATATTACTTAATCAATGCAAATTTTGATCCGAGGTAACATTTTAACTACACAATAATTTGCATCAAATAACTTTGCAAATCAGGAAATTTAGAATTTTATAAGCATAAAATAATTTGCTGAATATTTCGAAAAAAATAGGATCATTTGGAAGAGATTTATTGCTTAAAACTATAAGAAATTAAAATGCCTGTCTTTAGTTATAATCCTTAATATATAGTCTGACTACTTTATGACATATCGGGCATTTATACAACTGATATATTTCCATGTACAAATATTTAAATTTTTAAAGGCATAATTTTTTAAAAAAATGTTAAAGTTTCGAAATATTTGTTCCGATTATGACAGTTTCCTTCAAAAAAATAGTTATCATATTCACCATATCACCGACGTCGATTCTCTCTTATCATCAGCAGATGGCAGCACAATAGTAGTCATTTATAACTTCTGAATAATATGAATGTTTTGATTTATGCTTATTTGTACTAAGAAGTTTATTATATACAACTTAATTTTTTTTAAAAAAAAAGTCTTTTCAATGGTTTAAGTTATCGATAATATGTTATAAAGGGGGGGGGGGTTAAAAATACGCGAATATGGATGATAATGATGTTAGCATAATCCCCTTGATCATAGTGTAAAATAAAAGTATTAAATAATTGTGTGAAATAAAAGTATTTTTAATTGAATTTCAGTTACATTTCTATGGTTGCTTGCGGCTTTATGATATCCATAATAAATTCATAATAATAAAGCTCGGATTCTTTTGCTCATCAACAGAAGTCAGTTAGGAAAACGAAACTAAAAATATTTTTTATTTGACCAGTAAAAGAGAAATTCAAATTTAATTACTCGATGCTTTCTTTTCTTCTTTTAATAGGAATTTTTAGGAAAAAAAAGAAAAAAAGAAAACTAACGCTGTTAATACGGCTATAAATCTACCGCCTGACTTCCGGTCAAGCAACCCGCAGTTAAGAAACCAGGGTTTGAAAAAACCCGGGGATTTTTGAAAAAACCCAACCTGTCTGGGTTTTATTGAAAAAACCCGGGGAAAATTGGGTTTTATTTGAAAAAACCCGGGGAAAATTGGGTTTTTTCATTTAGTACTCATAAATTTTACTGTGAACATATTTTTATTTATTAAATAGGGTTGTATAAGTATACACTAAAATTTCATCTGACTTTTACCTGTAATAAAATTAAACTGGAATAAATATTTAATGGTCTTCCATGTTTTTATAATACGATTAATAGAAAGTGAAATTAAAATTACGTATAACTATAAAGAGTATCAGTTACATGTCCCTTTTTTCAAATATTTAGATAAATATATGAAATTTTAGATACATTTTAACTTTATAGTTTCAAAAAACAAATTAATCTTAAAATTATAAAAAAGCATATATAAAAAGTTACAGCTTATTGTTTTAAAATCAGAAAATAAAACTTTAAATTTGTTTATTGTTGTTTAATGTATCACTTAATAGAAATTTTTTTTGTTTGCTTTCAATATTTTTTAAACATTATTAAAAGAAACAAAATAAATTGTATTCAAATGAAATTTTAAAAATAATAGTTAAAAATTCTTAAAAGTAATATTTTAATTTTTAACTGTTTTTTAATTGTGATAAACTTTCTCCAAATAGTTAAAAATTGTCAGCAGATGTTAGGAGTTAACTTAAAAAAAAGGTCCATTTTTTCCTTTATTATTATTATCATACAACAGATTCAAAGTGTCTACATTTCTCTCTTAGATGGTGATACACTTCTACGAGCTTTGTAGCTTTATCTATTCCTACCTAATCTATTTCGAAGTTTACTCTGCACCAAACCGAAAGTTGAAAAGTGTCTTTCGATACAGACAGAGGATGCTGGTGCTGAGTTCAAAGAAAAAAGAATTGACAGAAATTTTGTGGAAGCCAGGAATTTTATTTATTTATTTTTTTTTTTTTTTTGCCATAATTTTCCACTATTTTTTGATGAAAACTGTTGAATAACAGTGTCAAGCATCATTGATTTTGGAAAGTATTCAGGATCGGAAATTTTGAATGAAATAACACGTGGCAGAAATTCTGGATGATGCTTAGAAAGACAGTTTTCTGCTAATTGGTCTTGTTCATCATTTAAAAATTGTCCCCTTGTTTCGGGATCCAGGATGCATATGCTAATAAATGATGTGGCTGAACAGCCTGATTGAATCTTTTTACAAAATGTTTATGGGGTTCTCATTCATCACACGGCAGTAAGTTAATTCATATTTCAACAGGTTCTGAAATTGAAATGTTTTCTGATTGAAGCTTTTCTAAAGCTTCAGAAACAATTGATATCTGTTTTTTCCAATTGATAGTTTATTGGTAAAGCCCAACATTATTTAATATTTTTGACATATTATTATTAGATTCATTTTGATGTTCAAGAACAATCTCTTCATGTTTATGGTAATTATTGGCAAACGTTTTTACGCGCTCACAATATGAATTCCACCCAGTATCATTTGGCCTAGTATCATCTAGCAGTTTTTTTCATTTGGCCATCCATGTGCTTGATGCACATTTCTAAAATATATGTTAACTTCAACGATATGTCCAATGATAGTATTAGGAGATACTTCTTTTTGAACCAAATTAAAAAAAAAAAAAAAAAAAATTTGTGAAAAAAACTACCAAGTGGGTTTTTTCAAAGTGGGCCCACTTGGGGAACCCTAGTTATTTGTATTTTATATTAAGCTTAAATAACGCATTATCACTAATACATATTTGAATCTTCTTTATTGTTAAGTACATTACGTTTCATAATTTTTTAACTCAAGAATTATAAAATATAAATGCAGTAATATAAAGGGAACAAGTTTATTAATCTTTTTGTTTTCACACACATTTATTTACTATGTTTATTAAACATATGGATATTACCTATTATAAAATTATAATCTGTAAATATTTATAATCAGTAAAAACTAAAATTTCATCTGACCTGAGTTAAATAAAAAACTGAAATAAATATTTAATGGTCTTACATGTTTTTATAATAAGATTAATAGAAAGTGAAATTAAAACTACGTATAATTATAAAGAGTATCAGTTACTTGTCCCATTTGTTTTCAAATAATTAACCCTAGGAAAATGATTTCATTTTTAGATAAATAATTTTAAAAAGTTCTCTTATAAAAAGCTTAAGCTTTTTTTTCTTCTAAAGTCAGAAAATAAAACTGTTTAAATTTGTTAATGTATCACTTGGTAAAAAAAGAAAAAAATTGTTTCTTTTCAATTTTTTAAAACATATGAATTAATAATAATAACCTGTTTATTAATATATAAACCAACTATATTTGAAAACTTGATCTTTTCAGACTATATTATTTAAATTTTTATTTGATTTAATATCATTAAAATATTACTTTTTGAAAAAACCCACTTAAAGTTTTCAATAGTACCTACTATAAAATTATATGAAGATTCGAGTTTCTTTTACTTTACTAATATTAAAAACTTAATCATATAAAACATACAACTTTACTTGACAAATTTATGCTGCACAATAAATTATATAAAAGTAAATGCGAAACAATAAGTTTTAGTAAAAAAAAAATTTTTTTTTGAAAAACCCACTTATTGTTCCAAGTGGGTTTTTTCAAAGTGGGCCCACTTGGCGAACCCTGTAAGAAACCGACGGTAAAAAAATAATGGTGGAATCGCCTTTGAACTCTCCGTCAAAGTTTCAAAACCGGGGATTTTGGAACAGGGAGTTACGCGTTAGGTCAGAGTTAATGGTGAATACGGGGGTTAGTCTCAAAATCAATATTAATTCAAGTTTCTGTATTTTTTTTCTTTAAAACCTGGAACATAATGAAAAATTTGTTTTGTTTTACTGGAAAATTAATTTTTAAAATTAAATTTATTTAATGATCTTCCTACACTAAATCAAGAAACTTAGTAATTTTAATTTATAACTATTTGTAAATTAAATTAGTTGATCAAATTTAAAAACACATTACAAAAAAACCTATGATTATGCTCTTGTACATTGCTATAAGTTTCATGTGCCCAACCTTTATAGTTGAGACGGTATATCCAATGTTAATGGGACTTTTAAACTACCTAATGGTGATCTAACAATACCATTCAACAAAAAAGCTACTTAGACTAGTTTAATCATGAAGTAAAACCTGCTTTAATAACTTCAACAGAGTAAAATTAGTGTTGCAAAAATCGAATCTTTGGCATTAACAAACAAATTGCCTACGCTGTCTTTAATTAATTTTTTTTAATTACATTGGCGAGTGTTTGTAATATAAGATAAAGTTGAATGACAAGGAATTTAATTAATATGCAATACAGTAAATAAGCGAAGAGATATTTTATAAAAGTATTTAATGAAAAATAATAACAGCGAAATATATGCGTTTGCGAAGCGTTCTATTTACATATCTGAATGTTGCCACTTTTTTTTATGAAAGTTAAACTATTCTCTGAAATAATAAAATTAGACTTATGCAAACCTTACATTCGGCCCCGCTCAATGCTAAATGTAGATATTTACATTGAAGCGTAAACATTAAGGTTCTAGGAGAGATTTTGTTTAATAAGTCTTTCAGGCGGGCGTCGATTGCGTCGCAGATCGTAGCGGCTCGATGTATTCGGAAACTGATTCTTCCTCTTCTTCCGAGCTCTCTTCTTCCTGGGTGACTGTCGTGTCTCGCATGTGATATGGACGAAGATGTTGTACGTGAACAACTTTCAAAAGATTCTTTCTTTGATCCATAGACTTGATTTCGTAGCATACGGCCCCGACTGGACGAACAATCAGAAACGGTCCTCTATAAATGGGAGACAGTTTATGAGCTCCTTGTTTAGGCCAGTCGTACAAGACGAGATCTCCTGTCTTAAATGAATGAGATCGACGGTGAAGATCGAATCTGCGCTTATTATCTAGATGTTTTTCGTACACATTATTTACGGCTTCGGCCCTTGCTAAAGTAAGAAGGTCAAGTTGATCTTCACGTGGCGTGTCATCGATGAAACTTGCAATGTGCAATTCACGTGGAAGGCGTGGTTCATATCCATGAAGCAAATAAAATGGGGATCTTTTAGTTGAATTTTGTCGTGTGGTGTTGATTGCTAGTAAAGCGTTAGGTAATAATTCATCCCATTTTTCTGGATGTCCATCAATTATTTTTCTCAAAGTGGATGCAATGACGCCATTGGCGCGTTCAACAATGCTATTAGCTTGTGGTGAATATGGTGGTGTCATGGAATGTTGTATTCCATACTTTTGTAAAAAGCGCTGCGTGTGGCGCGCTGTAAACGCAGTTCCCCTGTCTGATAAATACATACTGGGCGGCCCATATCGAAGTATGATGTTGTGATATAGTGCGTCAGTCACTGTATGTGCTGCGAGAGAAGCAGAAGGTGTCGCAATAACATAGCGTGTGGCATGGTCAATCTGAACGAGCATGTTGGTGTTACCAGATTTGGATTGCGGTAAGCAAATTATGTGATCAGCAGATACAATTTCCCATGGTGTTGTAGGAATCGGCAATTGCTGTAATAAGCCATAAGCGTTGGCAGTTCGACGATTAATAATTTGACATTTATGACAACTTCGAACATATAATTTAGTATCCTTTCGCATTTGTGGCCACCAATAGCGCTGCTGCAAGTTGTGAAGGGTTTTCTTGGCATCCATATGTCCGACATCATCATGGCAAGCAATCAATGTTCTGTCTTTCATGGATTTCGGTATTACAACAACAGATTTCAACAAGCGTATTGTTTTCAATCGTGTAATTGGATATAATTGACAAAGTCTTTTTATTAGGGTTATCTTCTTTGAGTAGGCGAAAAATGTACTGACAAAAGTCATCTCTATTCTGTTTTTCACAAATCTGAGATTCACGGCTTGCAGTAACAGTTACACAAATAGCTGGTTTCGGATAACGTGAGAGATGATCGGCAATAACATTTTCTTTTCCAGGTCGATGAATAGTTGTAAAGTCAAATTGTGCAAAGTCCACCAAATATCGAGCGAATTTCCGATTGAGAGATGATTTCGTAACAACATATGCTGTCGCATAGTTGTCTGTTATCAGCTGAAATTTGTGACCAATAAGATATAGACGAAATTTTTCAGTAAGTGCCCAGTGTACAGCAGCACACTCCAGCTCATTGCTGTGGTAGCGTGTTTCAGCATCTTTTAAAGTCCGTGATGCATATTCAATGATACATCGTTTTCCATTTTGCTCTTGAGATAAACATGCACCTAGTCCTGAATAAGATGCATCAGTTTCTACAAAGGTTGGTAGTCCTTGTTTGAAGTACGCAAGAATAGGAGCGGTAGTGATTTTGATTTTCAAAGTCTCGAATGTTCGATGTTGGTCATCAGTTAAAGTGATTGTCGCATTACTTGTCTTCTTTTCTAATCCTTTAAGAATATTTGTGAGCGGTTTTGCAACAACAGCATAATTTCGAATGTGCTTTCTAAACTGATTGGCAAATCCTAGGAAACTGCGGACTTCATGAATTGTTTTTAGAGTAGAGTAACGCTCAACTGCTGCTGTGCGTTCTGGATCAGGGCGTTCGCCATCTTGGGAAAGAATTCGACCAAAAAGAGAAATTTCTGATGCAGCAAATTGCGACTTTCCTGGATTTAGCTTGAATCCGGCTTTACGAGTAGCTTGAAAAATATTGTAAATAACTTTAAGGTGGTAATCAAAATTATCATGTGAAGTTGAAATGTCGTCAATATATGTATTTACATTATGTTCAGCAAGGTGGTCGTATGCACATTTTATTGCTCTTGTCATCGTAGATGGGCCGTTAGTGACACCAAATGGCATTCGAAGAAATTCATAATGTCCGTCAGCTGTTACAAAACCAGTTTTGTAGATGTCAGATTCTCTGATGCGAATGGTATTGAATGCGGATTTTACATCCATTTTAGTACTAAAGCGTTTTCCTACTGTTCGTTTAATCACATCTTCCATCTGGTCTATTGGGTGCGGATCAATCTTGGTGATGGAGTTGATAGTGCGTGAGAAGTCTACAACAACTCGTCTTGGAGTGCTTTCATGGAAGGGCTGCTCAACGATGAAGGCAGGGGCGGCGTAAGGCGAGTTAGAAAGACGACAAATTCCTTGTTTCAACTATTTTTGAATTTGAGTGTTCATAAATTGGCGATCTGGTACTGTAAGGCGATATGGACGACAACGAATAGGCTTGTCATGTTGCAATTCTATTTTGAATTCCACATACGGGCATAGTCCAATATTGTCATCGTCAGAATAAAATATCTCTGCAAATTGTCCAATTATAGCATCAAGTTGAGTTTGCTGAAGCTCAGATAGTCCTGCAGATTTTGGAATAAGTTCAATTTGAGGAGGATGTTTACTTGGTTTAACAACGTCGTCTAATAATGGTACTGAGAGTTCTCTGGAAGCAATACAGTTAATGCTAGGTTTCGAAGAATGAACACATTCGTATAGATGGAGAGCAGATGGCGTAGAAATACATAGTGAACCATTAGAGTCGTAAGTGCATCTAGCTTGCACTTGGTGTAGCCAATCAAATCCCAAAATGAGCGAAAATGGAAGTTCGGAGCAGATTCAAACCCTGGTCATTAGATGGTCAATGTTTCCAACCTTTATGTTTAAAGAAATCCATCCAATAGGGTTTATTAAATGGTCGACGACTTGAAATTGTCCATCAGTCCATGGGTGAATAACAGCATTAATAGGAACGCAAGAATATTGAATAACGGTAATATCTGCACACGGATCACAAAGGGCTTGAATTTCTGTATTATTGTCAATAGTAACAGGTATTAAGGCACGCTTATTTGTTTGAGTTTTAATACAGTTTATAGAATGATCATTTTCATTTGCAGGCTCAGATCTTGTGGGAGGAATGTTGCGATTTGTGTTGCGACGTAAATTTGGATAATTTGAACTGGTGGAGCTGCGTGGTTCATTATTACTGGAACTAAGTGAATGTCTAGTTGACGGGAGCTGAGTTCTCGGTTTGTTGTGGGATTCTTGAACGGATCGTGAAGAATTTCGTGATTGAGTTGTAGGTAAATTTCGTTGAGGAGGAGGTAAACTGCACATAAAAGAAGCATGACCTTTTTCTCCGCATCGCCAGCAAGTAATATCTTGAACATCGTCAGTAGCAGGGTTATATTTACGTCTTTGTTCAACGTGCGAAATGAAATTTTTTGACTGATGTTGAGGTACTGAAATTAAATTGTTAGCTGATTGGCGTGACATATTTTCTTGTTTAAAACTTCGAATTGCATCAAGTGCGGCAGCTCTGTCAATTAATTCTTCTACAGTAAAGGAATTCTGAGTAGCTAATGCAATCTGCCATTTTTCTTCTGTAATATCTCCAATTATCATAGAAATGCGATCAGCTTGTGGTATAGTAAACGGAGCTTTTTCAAGAAGAGCATCCTTAGCATAAATATAGTCAACTAAACTTTCATTAATTTTTAATTTACGAGCGCTCTGATGAGCCAAAAATTCTTGCATTGTAATGCGTCTTTTAAATCTGGCAGCGAGGGCAGTTTTCCATTCAGTCCAGTCATTATAAATTTTACCTCGTGTCATTTGCCAATTTTTGCAGATCCTGCGAGGCGAGAAATAGCATTAGTTAGCTTAAGATCATCTGACCAATTAGCTAGTGTCGCAATTCTATCTACTTCTTTTATCCATTCAGAAGCATTATCAATAGCATCTCCTTTAAATATTGAAATGGAATTTGCGGTATCATTAGTGGATGTAATTTGAATGATATTTGGTTGACTTACTTGTCTGTCCAGTAATTGTTTTTGAGTCTCCATAAATGTAGCAAGAATTGCTGCAATATTAGAATCAGTTTGCGAGAGAGGAGGTGAAGGGGCCAGTTGACGTTGACTGCTTAAAATTTCCACTTGTTTCTGAAGTAATTCAATTTTAGTCAATAATTCTGAGTTTTCGAAGCAATTTTCTTCGGAATATTGTGTATCGTTGTCATTATTTGGCGATTGCGTGCGAAGAGTTAAAAGTTCATCTAAAGTTCCATCATCTGTTCTTTTTATATTATCATTAACTATACGCGATATTAAATCATTTTTATTTCCATTGGGCGAAAGATTTCTTAAACGCAAGTCTGATTTTAACTGGGCGACAGTTAAATGAGTCAGTCGTTCCACATTCAAGGCATTCAAAACAGAATTCACGTCTGTTGACATCTTGGCGAGAAAAGTGCAGCGAATCTGTTTTTGCGACGTATGTTTGGCGAGAAGAAATCAGTATATAATGGAATCCAATTTTCAAATTTTTTTTCGGTTAAATATGTTATTTTTTGTCAAAATAGGTTTACCTGGGCGAGTTTCAGCCAATGATGAATACTTTTTTGCTTCGTTGGCAGTCAAAATTTCATGGAAAGAATTTAAAATGTAGCGATAGAAGAAGTTCGATGTTCAAAGAAGAAGTTGTAAAAAGGTTCTTTTTTAAAAAGACGGCTGCGCCATATAAGATAAAGTTGAATGACAAGGAATTTAATTAATATGCAATACAGTAAATAAGCGAAGAGATATTTTATAAAAGTATTTAATGAAAAATAATAACAGCGAAATATATGCGTTTGCGAAGCGTTCTATTTACATATCTGAATGTTGCCACCTTTTTTTATGAAAGTTAAACTATTCTCTGAAATAATAAAATTAGACTTATGCGAACCTTACAGTAACTTGTTTTTTGCACGATGAATGATTGCAGAGATCTAGTAAAAAAGGCTCAGATCTAGTTTAATTCATAGATCTAAATAGTTCACAGACCTAAATCCCTCCTTACGTAAAGGGTTGCATATAAATTTAAATACAAAGATATATTTTAGAACAATCTGTCAAAGGGCGAGAGAACAAACAGTCAGGTGCTTCGAATAAGTTGATCTTCATTGAAAAAAAAGCTAAACTGTACCTGTTCAGCAGCCAAATCATCTCTATCATGCATATGCTGATGTTTTCCTAAATCAGTTGTAATTTCTCCTACTTCTGTGTAAAATTGAACATCATTATTTCTCTTCTTTCCAAACATAATGGCGTTCTAAAACAAGAAGAAAAACAGCAGATAAAGTTATTGTGATTATAAAGTAACATCAAAATTGATTTAAAACAAATATGACATCAGAAATACTTGCTCTCTCCATTAAATTTATCAAGGTATTTAATGGAGAAACAAAATTTTTAGATTGAATTAAGATATTTAAGAACATATGCATTAATAGCTCCACCGATAAACATATTAGAATTAATTTATATTAATTTTGCAATTTGGCAGGTCAATCAATAGTGTTCATAAGTTATATATGCAGGGATGAGATTGGCCAAAAGGCAAAAAAGCTGAATTTCCAAGTGAGTAAATTTTACGCGTGTGCAATCATTTAATAATAAATTCCTGACAATGTAAGATAACAAACAACAAAAATTGCTATTTTAGTTCGAAAAAATTACATGATAGTCAGCAACTGTTTAGATAATTATTTTTCATATGAAAAGAATTTCGCATTTTATATCATAAATAACAACAGCATTATTTCTTAAATTTCGGTGCTGAGTTAAAAAACTCTTTTCCACAAAAAATTGAATAATTTTTTAAGTGATTGCTTTTGTTTGCTATATCTTTTTTTTTGCTTAATTTGCTGCAAACGCCTCATGTTTTACAAAACCAGCAAAAAATATTTTAACTAGGTCAAATTTCTCATAATGCAGCTTGTGAATGAGGGGAAACAGAATGTTGATTAATTTAGTCGTTAGTCCATCTTCAAACATCTTTTCACAAATCCTATTTTTTCTTTCTTTACCTGCCTTCGTCACATTCTTCTTTGCAAGCACAGAATGTAAGTTTCGAATATGCCTATATATGCTAATAATTGTTGATAGAAAAACAGTCACATTTATAGTAACTAATTTTAAAAAAACCTACTTCTTACAAGAATCGCGATAATTGATTTCAAACTCGTGAGAATACGAATCGTTACATAGGTTTTTAAGAACGCGTAAATACAAATAGTGATATTGGATTTTTAAATCTCTTAAATAAGAATCATATTGTAGTATATTCAAATCGCGTGAATAAGAATCGAAATGTTATAGCAAATTCTGAGCTTGAGACTTTTAAAATGCTTTAAGTACGAAAATACGAACTATCTGGCGGGCGGGTAAAAATGAGGAAAATCGTATCTTCTGTGCGTAAAAGGGGCGAAAACAGCTAAAATATAAGAATGTGGAAGGAATGACAGATATGTAGGTTGAATTTTCTGTTTATCTTTGAAAATCGGAAATAAATATAATTATTTTATTTCAACAGCTAAATTTTTCGAAAAAGCAAAATCTTTATTTAAAATTTTTTTTTAAAAAAAGAGAAACTATTTGATAATCGGAGTTTTTGATAAAAAGACGGATATTCGAGACACAAAAGTAAAAAAAGCGGAAATACGCTAAAAATCTCATCCCTGTATATGGAACAACTAAAAATTATATAAATACTAATTATAAAAACATGCACCAATAAACTTTTAAATCATTTTTTAAAATTTTCATCATTTAAAATTGTTATTATTTAAGCAGAGTTAATAATTTGTATTCTGTAAATAATATTTCATTATGATATAAACTTACTTTAAGTGTGAAATGTAGCAATATAATCATTTCTCCATCACAGGGCTGGAAAAAGGCATGTTTGATATTATTGTAAAGAATATCTACTTTATCACCCCGTACTGATGTAAATCTAAAACCTAAAGAAATCAAAAATTAAATACAGACTAACAATTTTAAAAAATGCAATTATAATAAGCAAATGATAAAATTTTTTTGCCTGAAATTGGTATAGAATTGATCATGATAAATTTGGATATACATCTACATTGTACCCTTCCTCACTAAATACATTGCAATATTGATGATTAAGTTTTAAAAACAGTAAACAAACTATTCATTTCGTACAAATATTTCTCCAGACTCAGAACATGTTCTGCATAGTGGAGTTTAGAGAGGTCTATAGATTACAGATTGCAAAAGGTGGATGAAATTTTTACTCTTTAAGATTCAGATCTTTTTCTTTCCCAATCTTTCAGCCATAAAAGAGCAAATTTTTTTCCAAGTAAAACAAAAGATCACATTAGAAGAAAACCAATAACCAAATGAAAAAAACAAGAACAGTTAAAACTAAACAGGATATAAAGAGGTCAGACCCTTGGAAATGTCAGTAATGTATCTTTTAAAGAAATAATGTAAGGAACATAAAAAATAAAGTAATCACAAATGAAAAAACCGGCGATTAAATATTATCTTACCATTTGTATGGGCTTCCAAAGTGCCTGAAATTCTTTTTGAATATATATTAGGTCGGATATACAAGTCTTTCAGCTTTGGATTTCCCTTGTTTGAACTGAGAACTAGAGTATCTTGTTTAACAATGCCTTCTTTCTCTCTCTCTTCAGCTTCTCTTGTCTTATATTTCTTCTGTACTTCTTTTATAAGCCTAAATGCTGTGTTGAGGTTTGTAGAAGGAGCAGATAATTCACCAGGTTCTTTAATATTCGTGCTTCTGTATGTACTGCATGAAGGATATTGAAATTAGAATAAACATTACACATTAACATATAAAAAGGGGAAAAAACAATTTACATGGAACATAAAATTTCAGTTTTTTGCGAACACCACTTTCCCTCGGGAACAGCATATGAAAAACCAGTTTGTGAATGCTAAGAAGTTATCAGTTTTAAAGTTCAGATAAACAAATCTGAGGATAAAGAATAGAATATATTCATCAGAAAGGTTACCTTGTGGAAAATTCTAAGTTCTAAAAACCCATTCATAATTAGTTGACTTTTTTCAAACACTAATTACTAAAAGAACCCATCATTTTAGTCGGTATCAGATTCAGGGTATCTGCTACAGTTTAGATTTTCAAATTCATGACTTTCCACGTCTAATTCCAAGAACTTTTCACGACTTAACAAAGTTACTATTTTCTTCGACAAAAACAGAATAATAAATATAAAAGCATTATTATAATATTAATTAAAATGATGGGTATAACCAAAACTGTTATACTCTGCATCTTCATATTTATTTAATTTAAATTTAAAAAACAAGAGTAAAGAAACAGTTGAAGCAATAAAATAGCTGAAAAAATAATAGCTGGGCAAATAATTTTTTCTTCTTTTTTTCCTGCAGAATTATATTCTAAAGATACTTTTCTTGTTCATCAGAAAGGAAAGAAATATTACTGATTTTTCTGTTCTCATTTTGGAATTGAAAAAATTTGCCAATTACTGGCTTGCTTCAGCTAGAATTTTAAATTGATAAAATAAAAAAAAGATTAATAATAATAATTTTGAAATCACATAAGTTTAAAAGATACTTCGATCTAGAAATGTTTTTTCTTTCATTTTTCGAAAGAACAGCATAATTTTTAAAGAAAAATGATAAAAACTTTTTATATTTTAATAAAATAGGACTCAGAGTTGGAATTTTGTTACAAATTCAGATATTCGGAAATACCATGAAATTGGGGAAGGATTGCATTTAAAAAAAAAAAAAAAATTTTCGTCGACCTAAATTCATGACTTTTTTTAAAAAAATTGTTAAATTCATGATAAATTTTGTTCAATACTGAAATATATGACTTTCCAGGTGCGGGGATACCCTGCAGATTGAACAAAAAGAAAAAAATATAAGACTATGTGAATTTGCTTTTTAATTTTTTTTATAAAAATAAAGAAAAATGCAGATTTTACAAAAATATGGAAAAGGCACACGTATAACATTCCTGTATCTGAAAATATCATTTAAGGGAAATAGAAAACTTCTTTCAGAAAGTAAAAAAGGCGTTGATCATTTTAAATCTACTTCAGTTATATAGCGAACATATATATATATATATTTCAGGGGTCTGTCTAGGTTTTTCTGCGAGGTACCTATTTTGTGAAAATTTAGACATAATTTGTGAAAATTAAAAATTATATTAATAAAATCAGCACAAAAATGTGGTAAAAATATGGATTTATCGTTTTTTGCGGGATACAAAAATAAAATTTTAGGTAAAAGTATTTTGTGAAAGTACCGTTTTTCCTAAAGTTGAATTTGTGAAGGTACCGCTAAACGGTAGTAAATTTGGCCTGGACAGACCCCTGTATTTCTAAATAATTAATAAAATAAAAAGAAATTGAAATACTTACACTTCTTTTAAAAATGTTGCTTCTGGGTTTGGAAAGATATTCCCCTCATTTCTTCCTAAAGCTGAGCCAGGATGGAAAAAATTTATCCTGAGGTAAGTATAATCACCTTCTACAGACTGACTGATATTCTGAAATGAAAAATAAATAATTGAATTGATGAAATCCTAATAATAAAGTTAAAATATTATTTTGAGATTAAATTGTAATTAAGTATGTTCACAAAAAGTACATTAGAATGAAAAATTTTAAACTAAATGTGTTTAAATATATAACAAATAAAACATGCGATAAACAAATAAAGCTTGTGATAAATTAACCCACTGGCGGTTTAACAAAAGGGCGAAGTTGAGAGAATGTTTCTCACCGATAAACTAGTTCTCTATTGAAGTACATGGAAAAACCAGACTGCAGGTTAAAATAAGACTTTTTAAACGCAGAACTGTTAGAGGGTAAAAGCTAAATATGTTAGCATTTAAATAAAAAATCAAAAAAACACAAAATTTCAAATTTAAAAAAAAAAAAAAAAAGACATTTGAGATTTAATTTTTTTAAATTGTATGAACCATACATGCGGGTTTGTATGAAAAATTTTTTCAGCAGAATTATGATTACTTTTTTTCTTTCATTAAATTTATTTCAATAGAAGAATTAATGCTTTAAATTTTATTAATATACTAGCACATTAACAAAATCTTCACTTTGTGTTAACTTTGATTACAACTCAATTGCATCCCTGCATAAATAGTGTTAAGCAGAAAAGTACGGTCTAAATAAAATATTACATTTGTAATTTAGTGAATGACTGACAGTTAAATTTTCAATAAGCACAGATTTGATAATTATTATCATAAATTGCATGAAAAAATATTCAACTGTCAATCAAAACAAAGACCCAAACCCTAGAAAATTTATTACTTAGGAAAAAATATTGTGAGGATTGCAACTAAGTATTTTTGTTAAAATTAAATTAGTGTACAGATCCTTGGTTTACAATTCTGTAATCATTTAATTGTTCATTCTTATTATTTTATTTTTAAATAAAATGATGGATTAACTTTTTTGAAATGGCAAATGTAAAAATATTTGTTGCTGCATTTGTTAATGGTATTAGGTAAGATATAAGGCCTAAATTCATAGTTTTTAAAATTTCAGGATCATGAAATTGAGATTCCCCCCCCCCTTGAAATGTAATGAGAGAATAATCTTGACATTCAAGGAATGTCAGGGTGCGTAGCCAAATTATTCAACAAAAAATAAGCACTTTTTAAGCACTCAAAAAATATTTTTAAGCACTTAAAAAAATATTATTAATTAGGCAGGGTTGAAAGTTTTTGACGATTGACAGTTTTATCCTTTTTTAAGTCACGTAAAAAAAAAAAAAAACCTTTTGGCATTGTTTTTGACAATTGTAAAAAATCTTGAATCGTGTTAATTGAATGGCGTTTTCATACGCTACGGATTGACACAAAACTGAAATAGATCGGGGTTGAATTAATTGTGAAAACCTTGAATATAACAATGCGAACTGTGTCTTTTTGCATTGAAAACGCTACACACTCTGGAATGTAGCACTTATTTTTTAATGAACAGTACACTGATATCATCCCTAGCAGAAAAATAACTTGGGCTCTCATTGGACCAATATTCACGAATCTTGGCACAATAAGGGCCAATATTTTTTGGATAGGCTCCCTATATAGAATTGTCAGATTCTCAAATTATTTTACTGCTACTTTAAAACCAATATCAGCACTATATTGAATTGTCAGATTCACCCAATATTTTATAATCATTATTCAGCCAATATAAGTCCTATATAGGTCGATATTGACACTGTACAGGACCAATATTAAAAAATCTAGACATCCCAATATTGGTTATCCCAATAGTGATAGGACATCAGCAAAAAAATTAGAGGGAAGGAAAATATTTGATAATTTTAAGTTTGTCCTTCGCATTGGTTTAAATTGAGATTTTCAGCTTCATTTTTAAGATGAGATGATGCTGCAATTTTTTTTTGTACACATATAACATAAGAAGCTTCCTATTATCAAAAGTGGAAGTTATTTTGGCTAATCTAAGCTACTCAAGTTATAATGAAAAGTCGGTAGTAACAATTAAAATACAACCTCAGCAAAATTATGATTGTTTTTTTTGTAACTCAGATACTTACTTTAATGGTAGCTATATGAAATGGAACATTTATTCCCATAACAGGAAGAATAACAGTTTCATATTTCCTATCTGAAAAGAAACAATTAAAAAAATTTCTTTAAAATATAAAAATTAACATTTATTTTATTATGAATATCAGTTTTATTGAATTTTATTAAACATCGCAGGCTAAAGAAAATTTATAAATGTAACAATTATTTCCAGGATAACTAAGCGAAATAGGCATTTAATTGGATCTTAAGTTAAGGCAGTGGAGAGTTGGAGGAGTTGAACTCTCCAAATTTCACACCAATTTCGAAATGGATTTCAATAGCACAAAATAACAAGAAACAATATTTTTCTCAAAATCTTCAAGAAGTATAAATTACAATTTTTACCGTCTCAGAAAGCAGATTCTGTTTAAGACCCATCTAGTTTAATTATTTAACGATAATGCAGAAAAGATATAAGCTATCAATCTAATATATTTAAGTATTTAGTCAAAAATGTTTTAAGAATGTCCACTTTACTCACCAAAGGCTTAATAAGTAAAGCCATGGTACTATACAACTTTTGCACCCTAAACTATTTAATCAGATGTAGTTTGAGGCAAAATTGACTATCTACAAAACATTTGAACGAGACATATGCAAAAATGAGTTTCAAATATATCAATCTGGCCATGTAAATCAAACTAAAACCATTACGAATTTTTACTTTATTAAATATACATGAAGGTAATATTTTCTTACCAACAAACAACTTTAATTCTTTAAGCTCATCTTCTTTTGGAAGTTGACCAACTGATTTATAAGAGACATTTGACTTTCTCACTCTAGCGAGGAAAAAAGGTTTTAAGTTATAAAATTAAATATTGCTAAATATACAACTAATTATTTTTATACAACTATCAGAAGATAAAAAACCAGCAACATTTATGTTTCATCAACAAAATAAAATTAAAAAGCAAAAAATCAATTTATTAAAAGTTAATTTGCTTTCACCTTAAAAATCTAAATTGATACAGTAGAGAACCAATATAACCAGGATGCTCGGGACCATCGCTATTCCAGATGTCTGAATTGCCCCGTTTTCTGGATCGGCCAAAAGTGCCATTATTCGATGTTTTATCAAACCCAAATTAGAAAGAAAAAGTTAAACATATTTAAAAATAGGGAAAAAAAAAACAAAAAGATTTCCTAAATTAAAAAAAAAATTTATAAGGATAAAAACATTTGCAAATTTAGACAAGAAAAACAAGTTTAAAAAATACAAAATTTGCATAGTTATTTTTTGATAATTAAAATCCCAAAATTAACTAATATAAAACAAAACCAATAATTAAAAAACGCAATATATTTCATACCTACTTATACTAGGGGGGGGGGAGGATGAATAGAAAACTTATTAATCTAAATAAAAACAACACTTGAAAATTATGGAACGGAAACAATGTTTAAAAAAGGCACTAACATAAGTATTAAAACCTTGAAGAGACAGGATATTATAAGATAAACGGAATTAAGAAAAAAACTTAATGATAAAATCTATGAATAAAATGGATTAATTTATCGAGTACAAAATAAAATTTATCCTAAAAGAAAAAAAAAACGCAGTGGAATCAGAAAAACAATCAAAATTTAAAAAAAAAAAAAAAACTACTATCTTCTTTATAAAATAAGCACCTGCTTTTATTAACAAATAATTATATGCTTAAATTAATAAACAATCTTCTCCTTTTATTTTATTTTTTTATTAAAAGACTATTTTTAAGGAAAGCAGATGTGTTTGCACATCAAGAAAAACTTGCTAATGATATCGCATTTCTAAGAAATCAGAATTTATTAAACAAAAAATTTTTTTTTTGCTAATTGATGTCAAATAGATGAATATAACTGGTGATTAAATAATGCATTATCTGAAATAATAAAACAATTCACCATAATAAATAACAAAACTGAGTAACTGAAGTGGATAAATCTCACATTTCACCTTTAAAATCAATACTCTTAGCCAGATGTTTCAAGTTCCTTAACTCAAACGTTCATTGCTATGCCTATGCAATGCATTTCCCCCACCCCCTCGTAAATCAAAGAGAAAACGAAATCAGCTTGCCACTCCTTTAAGTTTGATTGATGGCAGCTTATCAGAAAAAGAAAACACAGGAGAAAATAAAACATTTGTCCCTTCCCTGCCCCCTCTGGATCTAATGATCTTCAAGGTCAGGGGAAGAATTGAAGTTCCTCTGGGCAAGTGAGGAGAATAATTCCCCCCTTTCCCTCTACTCAACTTTAAGGATGAGTCAAATTTCTGCTTTTTTTTTTATAATCCTTATAGTACTTTAAAATAGTGGGAAAAGCAAGCAAAATTCTTCCCGGTTTTCTGGATACCAGATAAATGGTTCTCTACTGTACGAACAAAATTTGGTAATTATTGCAAGGGAATTGAGATGATTATAGTCTAGTAGTAAATAATTTTAATTGGATGATTAAAGTGAGCACTTTATAATTCTTAAACTTTGCACACTTTTGTTAGACAATAAACTTTAACAATTTGTTTCAACTAAACAATTATATTCAATTTGCATTTATAACACATCACAAAAAAGATCTTCATTTCAAACCATGAAGCACTGAAGGAGTTCTAAGTCTATATGCATTTGTGAGATATATGGAATCAAAACATTGTAAAAACATTATGTGTAAACATGTAACTAAGTAAAAACATTGGAGAAAATTTAATTCCAAACAACCTATATTTTTTTGTTTTAAAGCAGTTAGAATTGTGAATTTAACAGATTTGGGTAACACATTGCCAAGTTTGCTAGCATTTTACTGACAGAGAAAAATAAATAAATGAAAAAACATTACTTTTCTTCTTTCTTTTCACCAGTTTGTTCAGCCAACCTAGCTTGAGCTTCTCTATTCAATTGTTCTGCTAACTCTTTTTGACGCTGTTTCCTTTTTTCTTCTGCCGATTGTTCAGTCTAAATCCAAAATGGACAATATATTAAAGAAATCTCATCATATTTAGTTAATCAGGATAACTTAATAATAATAAATTTACAGAAGGGTTTCATGATTTAATATGATTTAGAAAATTATTCTTAGAACTTTTATTAACTACAAATAAAGAATAAGTAAGAGCTTAATTAAATGCAATAAGATTTTTTCAATACAATTAAATGTCATTAAAGGATTCTTCAACGAGCAGTGTTTTCACTACAGCGCGAGAATCTCGCATATTTTTTTCTTTTCTCGCATTAAAAAATGATTAACGCGAGAAGTTCGCGCACTGAATTTATCAATTTTAAAATGCACGAATCTCTCGAATTTTGAAAAAAATTTAGTCTTCTGCCATTTTGAAAAAGACATGAAAACAGCTACGATAAGTGTTGAGAAAAAAAGTGAGTTCTTTATAATAAGTTGTTTAAAGTTATCTCTAGTTTTCGCTGTTAATGAATTACCAAACTCCCTCATCGACAATTTAGAGCAATTTGTAAAAGTTTAAGTCTGTGAAAACTAATCTGGAAGACCTGACAAAGAGTATGAACATGGAAATAACTTCAACGAACTTCACTATTCCATAACAGAAATAAGTGAAGAACCTATGCTGGCAGATGTAGAGGATAGGAAAGTGTGTGCACAATGCTACAAATTTAATTAGTGATTCCGAATAGTTCAGCATCTGTTGCAAGGTTATTAGCCCCCAAGCCGAATTAAAACAAAATATTGTAACAGATCGATTGGTAAGCATTTGAGCAAACCTAATGAGAATAGCTAATGAAAAAGTAGATACAGAACATTTTCCATATGATAATGCAGCAAAAATATTAAATGTTCAATGGTTTAGAAATCAGAAGATGTTAAAAATTTATTATAATTAAAGAAATATTTTTTTTAAAAGTCTACTCGGTTTTTTTTTAATTTTTAGAAATCTCACTTAACTTTTTGAAATCTCACCCTGTTTTTGAGAAATTCTCTCCCATTTTTTTTCTGTAATGAAAACACTGACGAGAATTAGAAATAACGAAATCAATGAAAATGAAAAATTCATAATTTGTATCACAAACATTTGTAGTAATACAAGATAAAAATAACTATTGATTTTTTTTTAAAAAACTCTGAACACATATTAAATTTAATATTTATATGGAAAAAGCAAACTTTTAAAACCATATATTTTTTAAAAAAAAGCCAATGAAAATAATTACTCTTAATTTCGAATCCAAAATAGCAGTTCTTCTTCCACGGACTAAGGTTTCTTCTTGTACAACAGGTTCTACTTCCTCTTCTTCCTCCTCATCATCATCCTGGAATTATAATAAATTTTTAAGTAATTATGAATATTACAAACTTGTGAACAATAAATTATGTGAGAAAGACTAATTATACCTTAAGTACAATTGCAATATTCTTTAGCTTTTTCTTATTATTTGTCAGTATTGTACAAGGTTGACCCTAAAACATAAAAAAAAATTAAACACATTATTACAAACTATACTAAGAAATTCATACAAGACAAACCTTATAATACACACTATCTACCAACAAGTATTTGGATACACACGTAAACAAGTATATCTGAGGTCCTGATCTATTGCATACCTTTTGTTTTTAAATATCATGTAGTAAACAGCATTGGCATTAATTCATGCAAGATACAACGAAATTCAGAGTTGTCTGACTTTGAGAAAGGTGTCATTATTGGATATCAGAGAAATGTCTGATCCAGGGTTGGCAAGGTTTAGGACAGAATGGATTAATCCATGGTTTAAACCGTCCTGTCCAAAACCCCTTTGTCCAAAACACTTTTACTCAAATTATGTCACAATTTTATCTGAACAATATTTAAGAGGTAAAATAAACATAGAACTAATAACATATTGATAATTAAATATATACTAGAGAATATTGTTTTTAAAAGTATAATGCTTTATTAATATTGTTTGACTCTTCAATTTAAACAAAGGAAGATTAATCAGTAATCAAGTTCAATTGGTCCTCTCATTCAATAGTACATAACTGAAGTTTGGCCTTGCCATACAGGTTAAAATATTAGGGACTAAGTGCTTGGTTCATCATAAACAGATTTATTTATCTATAGTACTATTCAAGAATACTTTTATTTCATTCATGTTCAATTCTTTTAGTACAGTGGTGATACATCACCAGTGTCAGTAACTGAAACTGATGTTATGCCCTTCAAAACTATTAATACATTTTTCAGTTATTTTGTATTTTCAATTTATAAAAACATTTTTTCTTTAAAATAGATGTCTTTTTTATCATCCTGTGATGCAGAAATTATAAAATTTTTTAAAAAAAATATTGTGAAAAATAAAAGGTTAATTTTTGAACAAATTTAGTATTTTTTTAAGAAAAATTATTATTTTTTAATATTGCCATATTTATCCTTATGCAAAAATATTATTTATCAGTATTAAAAGCATATTTATATTTAAAGGATTAGGCATTCAATTTTGTTGTTCCATGAATTGTGGAGCTTCAAAAATTATAAACCTTTTCCTATTATATTATTTTCTTTTAATAGGTTATAGTAAATTTTATAAAAAATATCAAATATTTATTGATACATGTAATTATTATGTGTACAATGGTAACACCTATAGAATTTTTACCTTTTACCAAAGTTTAAGGTTTTGGACACTTTAAGACAGTTTTACCCAGTTTAGGAGTGGTTTTGTGATTAAATGGAGGAAGGTGAGTGATGATCTTTAGAATATGTTTCGACTTGGCGGACCCATGAAACTAACAGATGGACACCAACAAGTGCTCTCCGAAGAAATTCAGAAAAACCGCATCCAACCGAGGAGTTTCAACAAGTATTCGGGACTGATGTTTTGATAAATAAAACTCGTAAGAAAGCAAATTTGCTTGGTTTCCATGATCTATTGTTGATTATAAGCATAAGCCTTTGATTACAAAGTTTAACAGCGCTGCTCAGTTCATGGGTACAAGTTGGAAAAAAGGCCAAGACTGAAAATTTTTTGACTGAAATACCTAACATACACAATGCAAATTATCTAAGAAAGCTTTACCATAATACATCAAGATTAAATATTGTACAAAAAATATTTATTCATTTGTCTTTAGATAAAATAACAACAGGACATAAGAAAATAGACCAATAACGTAGACCTAAAAAATATTTTTATAGACAGAAAAAAAAAAAATTCCGATTTCCGTCTTCGAGTCAGTCTTGTTTCCGTCCGCGGACATTTTCGAAAGACGGAAATCCGTCCTGGGGACGGAAGAATTGTACCCATGGCTCAGTTGAAGTGGTGCCGTATATGTCAAAATAGCACCGTAGATTAGTTCTTTATAGCGATGAATCAAGATTCAATCTGCCTCAATCATATGGAAATGTCTGGGTTTGGTTTATGCTTAGAGAACGCCTTTTTCCAGAATGCATTGAACTTCCCAATTTATGCAGGCTGCTACTTTACCATTCTAGACAACGACACGTTTTCTAAACTGCTGCAATTCTACAGGTTGGATCATCGTCACTTTAAGAACGACAATGCCACTGCTCAGGTCCACCATGGATTGGTAAGATGACAATAGGGTTAACCACGTGGACTGGTTTGTCTAGAATCCAGACCTGAATCCAATAGAAAACCTCTGGGATGATCTTAATCACTGAATTAACGAGGGCATCAACCATCCAACATCGGTAAAAGATCTTGAAAATCTTCTCCAAGCTGAGTGGAAGAACATACCACTGTTCATCATCCTAACATTTGTGGAAAACATGCTTCAGAGGGTTAAGATGCTTAATTGGCTCATGGGCAGACTATCAACTATTTAATATGAATTTGGTGAATATTAGTGTGTCAATGTTAAAAAGAGAAAGATTATATTTCATGTTACATGCACGAGAAAAAGAAAGCAAATCTTGTATAGACACACTTACTTCATTAACTGCTACAGTATCTCCAATAAACAACGCATACACTTCAGTTTTGTTATCAACCTTTTTTTCTAAATTCGAGAACCCAATATTAACGCTGAACACCATACCTAGGAAGGAAATTGAAAACTAAAAATGTCATAAAAATTCAAATATTTATGATTTGTTTAAGTAAAAAACATCAACATTTACAGAAATACTTCTAACATTAAGATAGCTTCAAAAATGTTTGGTGAAATGATTTATTAATCAACTTCATGTTTGAAGAGCTCGGTGAAAGAAGCAGGTAAGTGACATTTTAGATAAAAATTTACGTTTCTCAAGGAAAGTTTTTAATAATATTACAATAAAATAGAACTTAAATCTTAAATTCAGAAGAAATGATTAAATTATTAAAAAATTATGTATTCAAAGATTAATTAAAAATTTGACCTGTCTAAACTATTTCTGCCAATTAAGATTCTTGTAATTATCATTACAAGAATGTAATAAATCAATGTGTGAAGCGAAAGGCTTTCGCTGGTAATTTAATTATATCCCCAAGTTGCTCCCATATCCAAAAGTAAACTAAATAATTTATTTTCTGGTTGAAGGATTCTATAAATGACTTGAAGAAAAAAATAACTATAGGATTTTTCATCATATAGGATCTCATCATATTTGTTAGGATGTAAAGAATAAGGTAATTTCGAATAGTACTTCAATGAATATTTAAAACAATTTAACTTTGTGAAAAATTGACAAAATCAGAATGCCTACCTTTTTTGGCAACAGCATTGGCTTTAGCTGTGATTGCAAGTGTACTTTCACGGAATTCAATTCCCATTCCAAACCTTAAAAGAAAAATATTAACGTAAGAGCTCTATTCATCTAAATGCATGTAAGAAAATATTAAAACTAAAATTACCCTAAATTTTTGACCATTTTATCCAGCAATTCTTTATGATTCTTTTCTACAAAGGATACTGCCTCAGCATAAACATCACAAAGTTTAACACCATGTTGTAATTTACTTAACACAGTTTCTTGAAGTAATAAAAGGAAATTGTATAGTTCTTCTTGCTCTTTGGTGGGATTAACAAGCAATGTTCTTACTATATTTGAACAATATGATTTGTATCTTGCACCTAATGCACATGTGATTGCCCCAAAATGTAAATTATTCTTGTCACTAAAATCAGAAGAAAAAAAAATCAAATTGAATTAATAGGATGATTATTATTTTATCATTAGATTCAACACAAAAAACACTGTCAGCCAAAACATTTGATAATTAATTTACTGATAAGCAATATGTTTCAGATTTTAGTTTAAAAATTAGGGACCATTATTTAATCCATCCTTAATAATGATGACTAATCCAATTTGAAGAAGTTAAGCAGAGAAAAACACACTTTAATCTTTTAACTTGAATTAAGGATTAACTGAATAATTTTTTAACTTAATAACTGATGTAGAACTTATACCATGAAATAATTATATTTTCTATGAAAATTCTTTTTTAGTAAATTTATCTAGATATTAAAAGTTTCATTATCTTTGACATTGTTAATTCAAATGTCATGGAAAGTCACGAAAAAACAAATCTTAAGTATGATTATTCTTTTGCAATAATTTTTGTTTAATTCAATATAAACAGGTTATATTCAGGTAATAATTATTAAGGTTTTATTCAATATAAAGAGGTAATTTTGCCACCAGTGTTGGCAAAAATAATATTTATTTGTCTAATCATCTGATAAAATATAATAATAGCACTTAACATAGATATAAAACAGTTGAAACAGTATTTCTAAAAGTCAAAATTAAATTACCAACAAAATTTATTTTAAGTTAAGTATTGTACATACCTGGATACACTAAATTTCAAATTATAGTTCCCACCAGATTGGATAATAGCAGGATAACATAAATCAACTTGTTGCATATCAACACCAGTTACATACTTTTTGTCATTAACAGCTTGTTCAACACCTTCCGTGAGCTTCATATGCTTTACTTTCTGTAAATTGAAAACAAGTTTATATGATAATTGAACAGACATAAAAAGAGAACAAAATGGTTTTAAACAAGATCTACCTTATCAGCATCAATTATTTCCATTATCTGATCTTTCAGATACTTAGAGAACACATCTACAGTTACTTGAGATGCTTTTTTTATGGTCGCAATTTCACTTTCTTCTTTAGGAGCCATCAAATAAGCAGCAGTTACAGTTACATCAACCTAAATACATGATTTAAAAAAAAGACATCAGGCATTAGTAAACATAGTTATACAATTTCCTGATTAATATTTAAAATTTGTCAGTAGATTAATTGTATATGAATATAGCTTTAACCTGAAGAATATTAATTTAAAATAATTTAATTAACTCATAGGAAATTATAATACAGTGGAGCATCATTTATACGACGTTTTAGTGTGGTCCCAATTCATTCCTATTCATTTTAATGTAAAAATATATCGGTTATATGCCGCACAGAATCGGTTATATGTCGGTTTTTAGATTTTGTTTACATTTATTTTACTTTCATTCTTCACACTAAACACTGGTCGTTTCTATCATTTAATGCCGAATCGGACATTAGCTTATAAAGGCAAAAAATGTAAAGGAGACATAAAAGAAAAAGATTGCCTTACTGTGCTGCTTTGTATAAACTCTGATGGAAGTGAAAAGATCACTCCTTTAGTGGTGGGAAAATCAAAAAATCCCAGACGTCTAAAGCATATCAAAACACTTCCACTGAATTATGACGCCAATAAGAATGCGTGGAAGACGACCGAAATTTTTACTAGTTACCTATCTGAAAAAACTAGAGAATGTTATGCAGAGGCAAAAATTAAAAATTTTGCTATTTATCGACCAATGTACAGCTCACACACCGGTTACAAATTTTTTGGAAAATGTAAAAGTTCACTTTTTCCTGCAAACTGCACAAAGTGTGCTTCAGCCATTAGATTTGGCCGTGATTAGGAATCTAAAATTGGAGTATGGAGAGTAGTTAGTTGAACTCAATATTCGAAGCATTGCAGAGCCTAATCACAAGGAAATAAGTGTTGTCCAAACAATGAATTTGATTTCGTTGGCATGGTCTCAGGAAACAAAGACAACATTAAAGCTTAACATCAATCCTCACAGCAAACAACCGTAAATAATTTTTTCTGTAAACGTAACGTGAAATGATTAAAGTGAAAAAAAAAACATTTGCATTAAAAAAAAAATTAGTAATAAATAAATAAAATAAATGTAACGTACATTCAAATTGCTTACTGTAATTTTTCTTCTTTTTTTTTATGGTTGTTTGTTTTGCTTTGTCTAATTTAGAAATTTATGTAAATCAACACGTTAAACATTAAAAATAACTGAAAACAGAGTTAGTTCCGAGTTTTGAAAGAAAAAATCGATTATACGACGTTATCGTTTACACGAAGTTTTTCAGTGGTCCCTTCGGCGTCGTATAAACGATGCTCCACTGTACTTTAGTACTGTGTAAATAAAGCAACTAAGATGGTGATAAGCTGCAATAAAACCTTCCACAACTATTTGTTCGTGTTTAGTTTTCTTTAATGTCTCAATTTAAAAAAGAAAAAAAAAACTTAAAAACTCATTAATCATCATAACCCATGCAAATAACATAAATTATTGTTATGATACGCATTACACAACAATGTCAGTATCATTTAAGATAATTTAAATTAAGATGTTTTTCATAATTGATGACCAAGATGACAAATAACTTTTTGATGACAAAATGACCAATTTTGCTATCTAAAGGGGAGGGGTCTTCTGTTTCACCACACCAAGAATGAGTTGCAAATAACAACACCATATATGTTCAATGCCATATAGATATGTTCAAACAAAAATGTCACCACATATGTATAAATAAAAAGCAAGTGAGCTACTAATCTCCTAAGACATTTAAATTATTTATTTTAGTTAAATATCTTAGGAGATTAACTAAAATAAATAATTTTAGTAACAAATATATATAGTTTATATAAGTATACAATAGCTTAGAATATGCTACTAATGTCCTGAGCAAGCTGGAAAAAAGCATAAGGTTGACATTGCTGCTACAATATTTCATAATTTATAACTTCTTGTTGAATGTAATAAACTATTAAAATTGAAATTGTATTACTTTTCTAAATTTTAACTTTTATCATACAGATTTCGTTATATTTCAAGGAAATGGTGAATAGTTTCCAAAGGTTCTACAATTTTTATTAAAGCTTAGAGATCTTTTTAGTACAGTCATAACTTTATATGCTAATTAGAAATTAGCCAACATGAGTTAATTATCACATCTTAGGAAAATATCCAATGCCTAGGGGTTTCAAAGAAAATAGTGGAAAAACAATGTAAAACACAAGTTATTCAAGGCAAGAAATACCACTTTTTTAACAACCATACAGGATAGTAATTTAGAGATACAAATATATAGTTTAAAACATATGACAGTGCTGAAATAGTATCTCACAGCTGAAATCATACAGATATAATTACCCTTTTTTTTAAACAAGATAAACTATAAAAATTGCTAATTAAAATTGGTGTAAAAATTAAGCCCAACATTACAAATTTTTTTTTTAAACACGGATATTATAAAATGAATTATTTTAATTTTAAAATAGATCAAAACTTTTTTCTGCCAGAGATAATTTGCACAATTAGCAGAGAAGGGTTAAAATCCCTAAATTATAATATGATTTAACTTATTAAGAGACAAATTAATGCTTACAGTTTCAAAATTTTCCTTGGAAATCGCAGCTCTCCAAGATTCTAAAAAGTCCCCAGGAAATTTGTCTTTAGAAAACTCACCAATAACATTACCCTGAAAAAGAAACAATACATTATTACAATTTCATATAATTACTCTATACAAAATAATTAACATACTTAAGATGGATTGACTTAAGACATAATTCTAAAATTCATAAGTGTAAGTTTTGCTTTAAACTATTTCAGGGAAAACACACTTTAGAAACATTGCTTGCTCTCTTGTCTTTAATTTAGTGAAAAAAAAAATTTTTTTGAGCAAACACCGAATTTTTTATGTAATAAACATAAAAGTTTGGCTTCATTATCAACCTAAGATTTATTTGTTATTTTTTTAAAAACACTGCCAAGTTCTTTATTTAATCTAAATTTTTTCTTTCTTCAACTATGAAATACAAAAATTTACACACGTTTATACCAGTAGTCACCAAATGGTTGCCCTTGAAAGAACTGAAAACAAACTTAATGTAATCATTAAGTTAACTTTAATTAATCATTTATCATTACGTGACTTTCCTTTCTTAATCTTAAGTTGCCATATTAAATAGAAATTTCATAAAAAATTTTTTGCCTTCGATAAATTGTGTTGTATACTCTTTTTTTAATTATTTCACATGCTGTCAATTTTATTTTGAATTTAATAGACAGTTCTGACACTCTAGTAATAGCTAGTTCTCAACTTTAGATATAATTTATTGTCAAGCTTTTTTAATGTTTTCTCTTTCAAAATATTAGATACTGTATTCATACTTTTATGTAAAATAAATAAAATAAAAAAAATACAGAACAAATAAAAACATAAAAAAAGAAATACATAAATCACATTTTTTAAAATTTTTATTAAAGGCAAAACTCTACATTTAAAACTTTGTTTCTGAGCACTAGGGATTTTAAATAAACAATAAATAAAAATGAAAACATACCTTCTTACTGTTTTTAATAGCTGCAATCAGTTTTTCAAAATTTGCTTTGTCTTTATCAGCCTATAAAAATTACATAATACAAATTTTGATATGGAGTTGCTTCATAAAATTAATAGCAATGATTTCATAAGTTAAGAGTTAATTTACCTTATCACGAACTAAAACTGAGAGTGATGGAACACCGTTTTCATTTTCCTTCCCAGATTCAAATTGCTTTAAAAAATCTACTTTCTTTTTACTGGCCAGAAAGTAAACACTATTTTCACAAAAAACCATTAGGGTATCAGTAAGCTCATAAGCAAAGAGCCATGTCTGAAAGCAAAGAAAGAATTTTAATACAATTTTTAGTTAGCTCATAACTAAAATTTATTTACTGCAATAAAGAATTGACAAAGTACTTTTAAACTGTTACTAACAGATATCATTATACAATCTACATAAATTAAGGCTCATTAAATCTTATCAAAAACTATGAACTAATATCTACTTTTAGAAAATTTTCGTGTTAAAATATTTTATGTAAATCCTATAACTATTTACTTTAAAACCATTAAACAATAAGTATAAATTCCTCACCTGTAAAGCAGTGGATTTACTGTAAACAATATCATCATCAACACCAACAGCACACACCAAAGCATCCATTTTAGAAAATCCATTTTCACCTTCGGGATTCTGTAAACATAAATACATTGAAAAACTGAATGCAGATTTATTCATTTAATTGACTTTCTTTAAAACCGAATATTACCAATATAAAATAAACCCAAATATAAAGCAGTAAGTTAAAAAAAAATTTAATTAATGAATTATGAGGAATAATATTGGGGATACTATACTGAGTATTGTTTAATTTCGGCCCATAACAATAAATACGAGGGCCTAAAAATTTTGATATTAAAGAAAATTTTATCCAGTAGGGTGACCTGCGGTGATTCCTAATCAAAAAATGAAAACATCTATTTTGTGAAAAAAACATTCAAGGTAGAATTTTAATATTTACTGGAAGTTTGAGGGTTTATGAGGTAAGTCCTATGCTACTTTCTTTTGTTTGAAAATCTAATTAGAATTTAAAATACTTTAAATTTTTAGTGATCAGGAATTATCCCTTCTCTTGATCATTTCTGGGGTAATTCCTGATCACTTCTGGGCAGGGTTGGCAGGTTTTTGACATGTGACAGTTTTTGACGGTTTTAACCATGGTTTAAACCGTCACGTCAAAAACCTATATTCATATGTGAAATTTAATTAATACATAAAATTTATATATATTTTTTTTATAAAGGATAGTGTTTCTAAATATGTTCTAGAAAAAATAAATTTAAAATTTTGAAGAAACACTTATATTTTGAATAGTAACCAAAATCTTGTACTTTTGAAAGCTCACATCTTTTGTAATATTATGTATTCATTTTCATGTGTTATTGAAAATCTGCAGTGATATTATTAAGAAATTTATTTATAACCAAATTTAGTGTATAGTATAGATTAAATAAAAATTAGACATTTTTAAAGATAAACATTAGCAGTTTTGTACATTAGACATCTTTTAAAGAAAAATCTTTTTAATATTCTTTTAAATCTTCTTAATAATCTTTTCAACATAAGACAATACAAATTTAAGTGCTTTCTGTTAAATACACAGAGTAGTTAGTGTCGATTTACAGTATATTCAGCCTATTCATTTACTATGCTGAAAATTTAGTTTATTCAAATACTTGTGAATTTCATTTTGCTGAATATAATATATAGTTTTGTTGAATATCTAAATATTCAGCTGTTGAATAATTACTTCTTGCTTTCAAGATATGCATTATTTGTATTCTTAATACAAGTAGAGAAAAAAAAATTAAGAGATAAAAATTGTTTTAAAATGATAAGTGTAATAATTATAAATAAATATAATAAACAATATGAATTATATTTATCACTATTCACAAATATAACTACTTTTAAATTCAAATTAACATACTGGATATTCGGTATAACATTAAATTTTTTTTTTTTATACACTTGTATCAAGTTTGTATTTATACAACATAACTTGTAAGTTCCTTATAAATATTAGTTATATGTTCCTTATATGTCAAAAATGCATAGTAATAAACTTTTAATTTTCTTAAGCATCAAAAAAAAAAAAATTTTTTTTTTCAAAATATAAATATTTAAAACATTTTTGTGCAAAATTTTTCTGCGCATGCATTTGAATATAAATTTCTGAGATTTTAAATTTGTTATTTTACCTTAATTTTAATTAAAAAATATTTTAAAACCTGCTGATTACCTATAGTATAATTAAATTTCAATATAATGCATGGCAACTGTTGGTAGTTATGAAGTTTATATATTTTCTTGGCAAACTTCAGTTTTTGACGGTTTAAACCAGTATTATACCCTTGTCATGTCAAAAACCACTTTTTGACGCCAAAAACCCAACCCTGCTTCTGGGGTAATTACTGATCACCAGTTTTTATTAAAGGGACTATTTAAAAATAATTATACAATGGTAGTTAACAAATAAGTAATCAAGATCAAACAAATAAACCAAAAATATATGTTTAAGCAGCTAATAAAACGATTTATTTAAAAGCAATAAGATTAACACTTTAAATTTTCCAAAAAATCTTTGCATTGTGCTACACATTTTAGGCAAACAGCCAACTCATTCTTATGTTCTGCTGGAATATAAGAAAGAGTTCCCACATGGGTTACTTTTGCTGGACTTTTTAACTTCATTAAGTGAGAGTGTAAAGTTAAGGAAGGTATGTCAACTGACAGCAGCTCTCACACTGAAATTTTCATTTTCAATCATTAAAAGAAATTCACTGATTTTGCTTTCTAGAAGCTTAGTATCTCTTTTAGGCTTAAAATTTCTTACCATATTTATATTAGGTTAATTTATAAACTTAATATTCTAACAATGTACACACATAAAATTAAGATAGAAGAAAGGTAAGACAAACCAGAAATGGTGCAAATCAGAACACATTTGTCTTACAAATTTTGTGATTACAGTTAAAATATATTTTATAGTTGTTCCACTTAATAAATATGAACTGTTATTTAAGAAAAGACAATTAGCTATTTATAAGTTATTTTTTTATATTATTTATAAGAAGAAATGACAAAGATCAGGAATTAGCCCAGTGATCAATAATTACCCCATCTGTAGGGGGCAACATTTGATATAGTTTCCTACAATCAATAATAATGTTTATAGTAGATGTGAAACAATTAAACATAAGTTTACACTATTTTTATATCAAAGAAAAATAAGGTAACCCAAAACATTTATTATTAAGAGAAGGAGGGGGATCTTTGACGAACTGTGCACATTTTGAGATCCCTCTTTGAATGGAAAATACAGAAAGCAGTTTAAAAGATACTTATTTTGTTAGATTAAACAAAAAACTATAAGGAAGTAAATGTAGTTATACTTTAGTATAGTAAAAAAGCATTCTTGTCCGTGTCTCAAATTTAAAAAATAATAATTTTTTAAAAATAAAACTTAGGTGATCATTATTTACCCCAGAAACAGAGTGACCGTGAATTACCAAAATGATCACCCTACCAAAATGAGTTAATTTTTTTTTACGTCCACTTAAACAAAAAAAAAAAAAAAAAAAACTATTTACATACTAATGAATATAAGGAAATTATCGAAGGAAAATAGTTGTTTTTTAAGATTTAACTAGCTTTCTCAAAATTTAATTTTGTATCCCGTAAGAAATGATAAATCCATATTTTTGTGTTGATTTTTTAATATAATTTGTAATTTTTCACAAATTATGTCTACATTTTTACAAAATAGGTAGGATTACCTGGGGTAATTCCTGATCAAAAAATGCAAACATCTATTTTGTAAGAAAACTATTCAAGATAGAATTATAATATTTACTGGAAGTATGAGGCTATATGAGATGAATCCTAGGCTACCATGTTTTGTTTGAAAATCTAATTAGAATTTAAAGTATTTTAAATTTTTAGTGATCAGGAATTACCCCTTCTCTTGATCCTTTCTGGGGTAATTCCTGATCACTTCTGGGGTAATTACTGATCACCAGTTTTAATCATAGAGGGGCTGTTTAAAAATAATTATACAGTGGTTATTAACAAATAAGACATCAAGATCAAACAAATAAACCAAAAATATATGTTTAAGCAGCTAAAAAACGATTTATTTAAAAAGCAAAAATAAAGGTTAACACTTTAAATTTTCCAAAAATCTTTGTATTGTGCCATACATTTTAGGCAAGCAGTCTACTCATTCGCATGTTCTGCTGGAATGTAAGAAAGAGTTCCCACATGGGTTACTTTTGCTGGATTTTGTAACTTCATTATGGAGAGTGTAAAGTTAAGAACAGCTCTGGCAGCAGCTCTCACACTGAAATTTTCAATCATTAAAAGAAATTTACTAATTAAGAAATTTTAATTACTAGAACTAATTTAGCTTTTTAGAAGCTTAGTATCCTTTTTAGGCTTATAATTTCTCACCATACTTATATTGGGCTTATTTATAAACTTAAAAATTATTCTAACAATGTACACACATAAAATTAAGATAGAAGCAAGGTAAGACAAATCGGAACTTATTTGTCTAGCATACGGTTAAAAACAAATTTTGTGATTAAATTGAGTTAAAATATATTTTATAGTCGTTCCACTTGATAAATATGAATTGTTACTTAAGAAAAAACAATTAGCTATTTATTAGCTTATTTTAATACTATTTATGAAAAGAAATGACAATGATCAGGAATTACCCCATCTGTAGGGGGCAACATTTGATATAGTTTCCTAAAATCAATTATAATATTTACAGTAGATGTGAAACAATTAAACAAGAGCTTGCACTATGTTCATATCAAAGAAAAAGAAGGTAACCCAAAACATTTATTATTAAGAGAAGGAGGGGGATCTTTGACGAACTGTGCACATTTTGACACCCATCTTTGAATGGAAAATACAGAAAGCAGTTTAAAAGATACTTATTTTGTTAGATTAAACAAAAAACTATTATTAAGTAAATGTAGTTATACCTTAGTAAAGTGTACCAGCATTCTTGTCCATGTCTCAAATTTAGAAAAAAATTATTTTTTAAAAATAAAACTTAGGTGATCATTATTTACCCCAGAAACAGAGTGATTGTGAATTACCCCGGGTCACCCTACGTCTCAGAAAAACCTAGACAGACGCCTGAGTATTATAAAACACGTTTGTTTGTCTTACCCACGTATCTTTATTAAAAGAAAGGGGATAATTCCAAATCGTGATCTGTCATGCCAACTACAATCCCCAAGGTGCCAAATAGATTTTGAACTAGCAAATTTTTTATAAAAAAAAAGCACTGTAGACATTTGGCCGGAGGTGGCTACGAGTTTTACTTTCGAGTTGGTCCTTTTCTGTGATTTTTAGTTTCTTACAGGCCACTGTCCAGAAGTTGTCAAGATTTAACGATTATACTGCCACTGATCACAATATGAAAATCTCCAAAAAAGATACAACTTTGTAGAATTGCAATTCTTTTTCAGAGAGATTAATGAAAAAAAAAGTTTTAATTTATTTTAGCTTAGAAATATTTACTAGAGTAAAAAACCTGAAAATAAAAATTACTTTCGGTACATTACTAACTATAGTAATAACTTTTCTTTAGAGGAATTCTATTTTGGAAACATCAAATTGTTCGAGAATACAACATTCAAGGTTTTAGGTTCACCCAGGGGTGGTTATGAGTAGTCCCCTATCCTTTGAGTTGGTTTCCCACTGTGATGTAGTTTCTCGTGGTCTACTGCCCGAAAGTCGTTATATGTTGGCAATTATTTTGACGTATTTATAGATGCGGAAATCTAGTACCGATAATTTTACATCTATTTAAAAATGCTTTCTAATAGGTTAAGATAGGATACTAGATCTCATTTAAAGGGAAGTTTTGTTAAAATGCTGGTTACGTGAACGTTTTTGTCACACCACAATAACAAAAGTTATAAAAATGTTTAAATCACTGAAAACTGATATAGACATCATTTATTAACAACTTTAACTCTACCAATAACCGAGCCGGTATCAAAATCGGACTTTTGAACAAAAGTGAGACAAGTATAGTAAAAGAAAATCAACAGTTCTCAAAACAAATACATTTTATTAAATAAATTATGGGAAATAAAGCTTAAGTTTTATTGTTTAGAAATCTTATACAGAACTATCACCTTCACAATATAAAGAACAATCTAGCTTTAAGGTGTCGATAAGAACTTACCGACCAAGCAGAATACAACTTTCGAAGCCTACGATAGAAAGCATCTTTATCCACAACTAATTTGTGGTCTCGACTAGCCATGTTGATTACTTTTCTTTCAATATGATGGCGTCGTAATCATAATCTCCACTTCTTTTCGGTCAAAATTTTCTATGGCGGGAGTTGACAATGTGAATGTTGCCATTCAGCAGAAAAAAATCTTCCATAATGCAAGAATTAAGGAGAGCCGCTGAGCATTTATAATGCTATGTAAGCGAAAACTCAAATTTGAAAAAGTTTGTAGTACGAAAAAAATACTCACCTTGGCATTAAAAAACAGAAACAATTGACCTAGCTCTTTCAAGATGACATAATTTTTTCTGAAAAATATTTAATACCATAATACTTTTATTTACAAAATATAACTGTTTAAATAAAGTTACCACTATTTTGTTATGGCTGGCTTATGTGCTAAAACCTTTCAGGTACAATTATTTTAAAAATTTCTTTTCTAAATTTTAATTTTTAAAATTTTATTACGAATGTTAGCTAATCTAGCCGGTTAGACAATGAGGATTTTCTTGTGAAAAATCACTTAGTGTGAGTCTTATATGAGAAAGCCATTGCGTATGTGTTTTAAGTAAAACTTTGTTAGTATTAATTTGTATGTATTGTAAAAAGATATTATGTAATTCATTTTAAACTTATGAAAAGAGTATTTTCGGAAAATGTCATGAATAACATTAATTTTCTTGTATAATTTTTAACCCTCTAATTCATTTCTTAGCTCTTTTCATAAAAGGAGAATGATATGAAGGGGAAAATAAGGTATACTGGAAAATGTAAAAATCTGTAAAAAAGAAGCAAACATATGCTTTAAAGCTTTTTAGAGATTCAAATGTAAAAGAATGAAATGTGAGAGCCAGGTTTTATCATATCGATATTATAAGTATATTGAATCATTCTTTTTTGCTTACAAATTAAAGCTTTTTGTCCCAGTATAATCTGATATCGAAATTGCACTATTAATAGTTGTCTTATAAATAAGATAAGTATGTGTGAAATAAGCAATTTAAAGTTAAATATCTGCAAGAAAACTCTCTTATTACTTCCTGTTCATGACTACTGCAATTGTAAATATGTCTTAGAGCCACTTGTAGTAAATTATAAAAAATGCATAATGGCTTGCATTAAGGCTACTTTTATCCTTAGAGTTTGACCCCTTCTGCTACTTTCTTTGTTTTTTGAAGGTGATTTTTAATAAAACTTGCTAGATAATTTGAGGCTTGTGCCCATATGGTTGAATTCTACTAATTATGCCAGTTTTGTACCTTAAGAGATTATCCATATATATATATATATATATATATATATATATATATATATATATATATATATATATATATATATATATATATATATATACAGTGAATTCGCGATAACTCGAATCTGATGGGACTGACGAAAAACTTCGACATATCGGAAGTTCGACTTACCGTTAGTTTCGGTTTGGACTTCCAAAATATTATCGGATTATTTAATTAATGCTTATCAATTACAAATCTTCCAAATGCTTACAATATTTAAGATCATTTTTCTGGCAAGCCATTTACGATAAGACTGTTTAAGCACTTTATGATACCCTGGTCTATCGGCTGCAACTTTGCTGTTGTGTTTGACGGGAGAAACTGCAAGTTTACTGCTTTCAAATTAGGTAGATCACTATGCGCTGTGCATTTATACATAAAGAGTATCACTTTTCTTTTTTTAGCGAAGAATTTCTGATCCAATTTTCTTACATAGTCTTCAAATAAAACTGATGTCATCCAAAACTTTTTGTTAGACTTGTAATCCAAAGGACTGCTTTTGTTAGACTTGTAATTTACATTCTTGAAACATCGGGGATTTCGGTATTTTCCGATAACAAGTAAGGGCAATTTCTTTGTCCGAGACGCATTTCCTTCAACTAGGACAGTCAAATGTTTCTTGCTCATTTTACCCCCTGAGTAGTTTTTATCCTTAAACATCATAGTCTTATTTGAAAGACATTTAAAAAATAAACCCATTTCATCAATATTGAAAGCATCGTTTTAACTGTATCCTTGAAGTAAATTTGGTAACGTTTCATTTAACCACTGTTCACATACTTCAAGAGGGACAGCTTTAGCTTCTCCATGAAGAGTGCGAAAGACATTTTGTGTGTTTGTTGCAAAGGAAGGGGCAAGATATCAGCTCCTAGGTTTTTTTTTCTTGCTTCAAAAGATCCAAAAAAATCGAGTTAAAGGGAGTAAAATTCGAGTAATCGAGAATAATTAACATGAAATTGAAGATAAAAGGGTCGGGCCCTCATAAAAAAATCGAGTTATAGTAATATTCGAGTTATCGTACTTCGAGTTATAGCGAATTGACTGTATATATATATATATATATATATATATATATATATATATATATATATATATATATATATATATATATTCAAAAAAAGAAATTGTTGCAAAATAAAATTTTTTTATTCAATTGTTTTTCTCTTGAAATTACTGTTTCTCTTTTTTATTCATGTAGTTCAGATCAACTATATGTGTCAGTCAAACAGTCATCAAATATTTAAAATATTTACTATTATTGTTCTTATTAAAAGTCTTTATAAGTACTATCCACACAAGTTAAAATTTATATGTTTGTTGATTAATATTCAGTTTAAAGTTAATATCCAATTTTGATTGAAGGTATTCAGTAATTCTCCTTTTTTCTTCATTCTACTTTTATATTTAATTTAAATTTTCTTCCTTGAGTCATAAATTTTTGGATCTAAACTATCTTATATGTTTATCTCAAAAGCCTGTTTATCTCAAAATTTCTGAAAATGAATACATTTAAAATCTGAAATCAGTGTATTTCATGTTTATCTTGAGCAAATTTCATTTAAAACATTTGTATCTTGAATTTTGGTGGAAGTTACAAAATTAAAAACTATAGAAATTGTCTTGATATTACAGAAATCATTGCTCAAAGATATTCCTTCTTCAATAACACAAGTGACAGAAAAATTACCTGACTTTGCAAGAAATAGCAATATCTTTACAAGGGTGTAGATTATTTATATTTAAATTCAGATGAATGAATATTTGTGAAAAAATATTTTACAAACTTCAAAAGTAAATCAATACTTTCTGATATGTGAACTATTACGCAAATATCTCTATATCTCAAATTTTTTTTATTAGTTTGAATTCTTGAAGTTTATGAGTGGGACTTAAATTTAACTCCATGAATTATTGCTATTTCAATGTATTTTGTGTTCTATTTTTAACACAGATGCTAGTTTATTCAAGAATTGTGAAAAATAATTTATTTTATTTCTTTATTAAAGAAAAATTTATTATCAAAATTTTTTAATCACTTACAGACTTCCTAAAAATATTTTGAAAAAGCTATTGTAACTTAAAAAAATTAGAATTTTGGAAAAATTTTAAACTAAAATATTATGCTCTGGGAAAAAAATTAGGATCTGAGAATTTTCTGTATCCTTGATGTGTAACATGCGAGACCTTAGCAGGTGCAGAGATTTAATTTTATATTAAGGGTTAAAAAACTAACCCATTTATTGCTTTATAGCTATCTCAATGTTCAACTTCAAGGCATTGAGATTTGGAACCCAACCCAAAAAACAAGGGATCAAGTATTAGGACCAACGCGCACTTCAATGTACCTAAAGTGACTACGAAAAAGTCAGAGGAGGAGATTTATATCTTAACAACTTTTTCTAAGTATCAGAAAAATTTTAATGATGGATTTGCATTTCGTGATAGCCTTACAAGGCTAATTGGTTGGGTGCGAAGGATCATTGAAACACTAATTTTTGGTTATAAAGGTTGAAGATTATTTTCGTGACAAAAATGTCATTTTATTGTGTTATGTTAATGTTATTTTGTTGCAAGAAAAACTAGTAACACTTTTTTAAAAGGATTTTATTTAATACCTCTATAATTAAAAATCTCTTTGTCTTGAGTTTTTTTATTTAAATTTCCCTTGATATTCAAGATAGACAATTTAAATTGTATTTCATATTATATAATCTTGAATTATCTTTACTTTGTATTTTTCCAGATATTACTCCCTTATTGGAAGAATTTTGGTCTAAAATATGGTTATAACCTTCAAAGAACACTTTGCATTCCTCCATTGAACTCTTCCTCAAGAGAAGCCGAGGATAAACTCTATTTAAATCAGAAAGAGTCACAGAAAATATATGAAATTAGGACCTACAAAGTTCGTCCAAAATATTACAGAGATTATATAAAATTTACGGAAGAAAATTTTTATCTTCGTATTAAACATTCAAAGCTTTTTGGATTTTGGAGTTCTGAATTGGGAGCATTAAATGAAGTTATTCATGTTTGGGAATATGGTGAGACATTAAATTTTTAATTTACTTTTCACTCTGCATTATATGTACAGTGCACAGAATAAGCACACTGAAAAACTTTTGATCTAATGATCAAATTTTGAATGAAATCTGTCAAATAGTTTCTGAGTTATCAAATTTTAAAAATCTTGTATTTCGACCACCTTTGTTAAGTTTTGTATTTTGTTATTTGAAATTATATTTTTACATCTCACTATTCAAAATTATCGAAAAAAAATTATATCTCACTATTCAAAATTTTTAAATAATAAATTAATGACAATAAATAATTCTTAAGAATTTTTTTTTGCATGGAATTATCTTTGATAAAGGAATTTAATAATTATGTGCATAACTTTTTCATTTATTCAGAAAGCTTTCGAGATCTCAGATTGCAGCTACTCCCCCCCCCCCCCATATTTTTAAAGGTTAAGAACACAAATCTTTTGAAAAAGGGGTTTGTTTATTCAGGAAAAGAAGATTTCTTTTCCGATTTCCTAACTTATGCCGGCAATAATTAATTAGCCTATTTAAGCTAAAGCTTCTATGCTATTACGATTGAATCTTGAAATCTGATCATTAGATCATGTGAAAATGTGATCATTAAATCAGAAGTTATTTGGCATTTTTTTTCATTTTGCACACTGTATGTAATTGTTAAAGGATAAATAAATTATTTAATTGTTTGAACAATTTATGATTTTTTTTGTTCAGATCTATTTATTCTTATCCCCAGTGGCAGCTTGAAGTTCACCCACCTTCAGATCGATGGGTACCAACTTGTCTGGGAAGTAAAGGCTGCCTGTGTGCAGTACTGACCACATTGCTACAATCATGCCGTTGGTCATGAAATTAGGAAGCCTTATTCTCCTTAACCCCCTGGCTCACAAATGGACTGTTGTGGGAATACTTTTTTTATATTTATTCTGATGTGTCTCAGATCTTGAAAAGTTTAATTTTTGTCTTCAAAAATATAATTATTATAATTTAGATTCTACATAAGTATTATAAAAATTCTTTTGCGATACAGTTTTTTCATTAATACTTTTTCAACAAATTTAGTTTGTTATATCTTCTATTCTGAGTATTTTGTAAAGAATGTTTAGAAATTCTGATATCCCAACAAAATTTTCTCAGAATTTTATATGAAATTAATTTATAATTAATTTTTGCAATACTCAAACGAGGTATTTATTCCACTCTTACTAGCACCCTCTCAAGCTCTCAACCACGCATAATAATGATTTTTTTTTAAACATAAATTTGTTAGAGAAAGCGCAACATCGGATAAACTTCGAGAAAAAAATTCCTGCATGGCTTTGGAAAGAATTAATGAACTACGGATGCAAACACTAAAGTTATGTGTAAGACAAAAGTTATTGGTAGTGTTAAAAGTAACTCCGAAATGGTGAACATTTAAAAGATTTTTCACTAGAAATTATTGTAATTTTTTTTAATGTTTTTTAAACTTATATTTTAACGAGTAGCAATTTTGTGGAAAATTCCAATTCATAACAAAATAATTAGTTAATCAATGTGAACTCAATGCCCCCCTTTTTTAAATTTGGCTACAATTAGATAGAATTAATTTTTAATATGATATTAGGACCTGAGAATCTCTAATTGCGTATTCAGTAATCACTTTTCAACGCACGCAATGCCATTGTAAATTTGTGTTTCAATCTTATTATTAGATAAAAAAATTTCTTTCCCTCTTTAAATTTTGTGAATGTTACTTTTGTGCTTAAAATTTGACAGTCTTTTAAATATCTTCTATGTGCAAGAGTACTAAATCATGTACTCAAAACTGTGGCAACTGTCTTAATGTTAAACTCACACCTATATTGTGTTTTTAACTGCCCTGCAGTCGCCTCAGGCCTTCACCTCTTAAACTATCCTACAGAAGAAGATTAATATTCATTTAGTGCCATAGAAATAGCAAAGACTATTCAAGCACACCATGAGATATGATTCAATAGAGGATACGATGCCAACCAACCGACTAAACCATGTACTAAAGTTTAAAAAAATCTTTACAGTGAAAAAGAAAATTCCAATTATTTCTTCATTCAGCAATCACATGTCTGTATCTCACTAAATTATGTTGACTTTATAAATGTACAATAATCATGCAGCTCATGAAATATAATTATGTTTTCTGTCTTTATTTCAGAAGTAGTAAAATAGTTTAACAAATTAAAAATATTTAAGTGCATGTCACTTATTTGTGTAATTATGTTATTCTAAAGATAGAAAATTAAAATTAAAAAAAAAAAATAGTTAAATGCAAAATTAAGATTTTATGATCTGAAAAGCTGTTATTATATGTAAACACTTACGTATTGCAGTTTTTTTTAAATGTTTTTCCTAAGAAGTTTTGTAAAACAATTTATACTTTATCTTAATTTCTAGTCACATCTTAAGCATTAGGGGAAGTGATAATATCTCTTAATTTATGTTCTAGTTATAACTGAAACTATCCTAATAGTGCTTTATTGAAATCCAAGTAAACACTATATACAAGCAATTTTCCATTGTTTAATGGCTGTTGTTGCAAAACTTTTTTTTACATACTTCTTTTAGTTAAATAAGTCATAAATATAGTGTAAAAAAGTTTGAATTATGTCCAAGTGTACAATACAAGAGGTCTCAAAATTATTTTTTTAATTGTAATGTGCACATGAAATAAACAAAGTTCTGTTGTTTTTACATAACTCAGCAGTAAATAAAGTTTGTTTTTATACAGTTTTTTATGTTATTCACATAAAGGAATAGTTAAATTTTAACCTGGAAAGCTCCAACATATCTACGAGATTGTTTTCATGTACAACTGCGATTTTTGTCTTTCAAGTTGCAACAGAAAAAGGCACTTTTATGCACCAATGTCAATTAAGAACCCCAGTACTTTAATTTACAATGTTGTAAAAGATTTGATGTGAAAAGGATTTAAGAAAAAAACTCATTTATATTAGAGCATCTAGGTTGGGAAGAAAATTTTGAGTTATTTTATATGCTAATTATTTACCATTTTTCTTGGCTTTCATTTCCCTATTTCCCTTTGGCCATCATTTCCTATTCATTATTCATAAGGATTTACTTTGCAATTTAGTAAATACATATTATGAGTCCATAACATATAAGTTTATATTTTAGTTTTTTAACTGCTAATTTACTTTTGTTCATTGCAAATTTTAGATAATCATGAGCATCGAGCGAAAGTTAGAAAAGCGTTAGCGAATGATAAAGAATGGCAAACAAATTACATCAGTCAAGTTGCTCCTATGTATATATCTCAGACAAATGCTACAATGATGTTGCTACCATGGAGTTTAATTACTTTGCCGAGCAAAAATGGTTTGTTTTAATTGTTTTTTAATTAAATTTATTTTCCAAAACTTTTAATTTTTTTGTATGCGCTTAGCTATTTTCTTTTTATAAAAAATTTTATATCTGTAAAGTATTCCATACTGAAAGTTATTAAATTGAAACATGGTTTTTATTTATTTGTTTAATTCATTACCCATCAAAGTCAACATATACATTAAAATGATTTAATCAATCCATTACTGGTTTTGGCTCTGCAGTACTTTGGGATGGAGATTTATTATCTTGCATGCAGGATAAGTCTCAGTTAAGCACTGCCTTTAAACTTAGAATTAATTTAATAAGTTACAACTAACAGAGGTAAGTATAAAAACAATCACAGATACTTGTAAACATATATGGCATTAAATCTTTTATAAATATTCATAATCTTCAATCTTGCCTTTTTCAGTGTTATTATTTACATTTCCAACCTCTAATACATGGATGAAACCTGTTATTTTTCCTTTCTCTAGTTGCAGATAGTTTTTTTAAAATCACCTTCTCTTTGTTACACTTTAGAGATTTTAAAACACTGTTAGAGTTTGTTCCTTGGTTATTAAACTGTCCATGATTTTGAAGATACTGCAAAACCCTGCTGGTTTTTATTCTTTTCTGTTGAATGTGAGTTTCTAGTTCAAATTTAAATCATTAACTTAAGTCTTTTTTTCTGACTATCAATATCGCTTATCAAAAAATGCTTTGTTGCATCAGCTCTGGACAAATTGTTGTTTCATTGAAAAGAAAAAATAAACCTACAATATAGTGTTATTATGTATATATAGCATGTTTTGTCATTTATAGAATTTCTATGAATAATGACTTTTTATTTGATAATTTATTAAATTTTTTTTAAAAATTTAATTCAATATAAATGGTTTTTTTTTATGTGTCAAACATGTTTATTTAATGGTTTTCAAAAGACCCCTTTTTTCTCTTCCAAACTAGCTTAGTTTTAGTCATTTGAAAAAATGCTTTTAATATTGATTAATTAAAAGATCAATCTATGGTGTTTTCCTTTTTAAATTGAATTAATGAAGGGATTATAGATCCACTTCCATGTGGTGTGCCTTAGCTACATATTTTACAGCAAAGAGATCTTCCAGTACTGTTTAGCTAGACATCTTTTTAAAAGTTGTTTCTTTTCGGACCTCTCTTTAAGATATTCATTATGGAGGGTTACTGTATTTCCTGTTACAGAGTGCTTTGTGGGATGCATATCTATACCATTAAAAACAGAAAATAGTCAACACAAAAGCATTATGTTGTTTAATTTCAAGTAATTGCCTCCTAGAACCGGTTCTAGCGAGTAAACATTTTCTGAAGATGGCTTTTGTTTCTGAATTAAAAACTTTTCAGTTTGCCTTATTTGGCTTTTTAAATGTATCTTCTAAATGTTTTTCTATAGCGATATGCATTTTTATTACAGGGCTATATGAATTACAGATATTTCATATGAATAGCCACACTGATATTTGGGATGGCAGACTAAAAGCCGCAATGGAACTCAGTTCTCTTAAGTTAAAAAATGCCAATTCTGTTTTAGTTGGTTGCTTTACTTCAATTTTTGGACCTCATAATACTGGTAAGATTGATTTTTTATGTAAAAAAAATTGTACAAATTTAAAAATTAAAGACACACACTTTTTTTACTATAAACTAATAGGATCATTCTGGCTCAAGTTAAGAAATTCTATGTTTTATCACTGTTTTCAGCGTGATGATGCTTTTTACAGAATTGCAGCGACTTACAGCTAACTATTTGTATTTTACCCTGCATTATTTGTTCTAGCCTAAACATCTATATTATATAAAACGCTAATACGTACGTATGTATCAATAAAACCGATGATATCTCTTTTCTCGCGTTGGCAACAGTTTTCATTTTTAATTGATGGGCTTCGGCGCGTAAGAGCATGTAGTGAGCATCATATGGCTAATGTATATTATATAAAACGCTAATACGTTTTAATTGATAGGCTTTGGTGCGCAAGAGCATGTAGCGAGCATCATATGTCTAATCGGGTGAATTCTCATCGAATTATTAAAAAATTTCTCACAAAATTATCTTCATCGAAGCTGATGCTTTACATCCGGTGTTCAGTACTATTTCATATTGTTTTAAAACACATGGTTTTAGCCCTCTGGTGGGAAAGACTTTAAAACAAAACTTACAACAGTTACTTTTCTCAACAACTGAAATTTAGAATAGTGTGATTAAGAAAAATATGTGAACTGTTTGCAATTTCAAATTAATATTGAAATGTGCAGGTTTAGAATTTTCTACAATGAAAAGTTTTCGGAACTTCAGTGTTAAAAAAAGTATACAAAAGCTAGACGTTAAGAACGTATCCAATGAGCGAGCAAAGCGAGCATCGGATTGCGAAGCAATCCGAAAAGAACTGCTAAAAGCAGTTCCGGGGGTTGGCGAGCTCCAGCGAGCAGGGGGCGAAGCCTCCTAGTAACTTTTATTTCTTTTAACTATTTATATTTACCTTAATTTTAAATTTATGTTGTGTAACTAAGTATTTAATTAAAGCTGCTACGAATGTTTAACATTTTCATTCATTATTATTGCAATAGTTTTGAATAATAAATTATGAATAAGCATATTTAAAATGTGTATATTCATTCCAAATACATGAATATCTTCTTTTTACAGTATATGCTTTATGGCAACATGAAAGCTTCGATAAATTTGCATTTGGTGGCTTGGAAATTTTGAATGAGCCCAACAGATCTATCTGTAAGCATTTTTTGATATTTTTTTACATTTCAATGAAAGTTCAGTTATTTAAAATGTTTAAAAGTAGCATAAAATGTATTTTGTTAATTTTTTTAAAATAGATATTTTAATATTTTGTGTTCTTTTAGTGTTTTAAATTGTTCGAATTATGCAATTAATACAATTATGGATGTTTTCAATATCACAAACTTCAATAAGATGACCTTTACGATGTTACAAAAAAAAATCTGAATTCTCTACCCATATGCTATGTTGTCAGTTGATAAAACTATTTTTAGCTAAATAGTTTCTTGTTGATTCTGGATTTCAGATATTTTTGATCGCCAACATATGTTTTCTAATTTCCGAAGAAATTATAAAATTTTTTTTTAACTTCCAATCTTTAAAACTTTTTCTTAAATGAATTTAGGAATAATTTTTTAGAAATTTTCTTGAGAAAAAAAAAAATCATATTTAAAAAAAAAAAATTAATTATTCCTTAAGAATGACAGGAAAGATGTGTGTATGTTTAACTCTTTCATTGCGACGGACAAGATAACTTGTCTTCCATGAATATTCTCTGTGCTCTATTGTTGCATTAGTGAATATGGTTATTGATTGCAATTGATTATTATTTTTTTAAAGTAAACTAAACAAATTTTAAAGGAATTTGCTTTTTGTTTCAATTTTAGTGATGTTGTTGAAGTCAAAGCTCAGAAAAAAGGCATGTCATTGCCGTGATGAAAGTGTTAAAAATATTGCATAAAATAAGAAAGAGCTGCTAATTTTATGAATTCAAAAGAAGCTAATATTAATGAGGAAATAGTTACTATGGACAATAATGTCCCAAGCTGGAGTGATTTGGGAAGAATCAGAATATTAAGAGAAGCATGTTAGAAAATGAAGATCATGAAAAAGCAAAAATATTGAAATTTTTTGAAATAAAGAAGTAAATACATGTCATAAAAGTTTTAAAACTTTAGCACAGTTTCTAATATGACTGAATTGCAGCAACAAAAAAAAATTCGATTTTTGATATCTTGAATTTTTGATGCGACTAAATTTTTAGCACCTCCGTTCAAATTCCTGATGTTGAGTTTGACTGTATTATGGTATATTTAACTATTTACTTTTACAATAAGCTCATTACAAAAGTAGAATATATTCCAATGATAATTTAGATAATTTAAAAAAGTATTATATCATTAATTCAATATTTTTTTTAAAATCAATGCGAGAGAAGTATAGCATTTATTTTTTCGTCCTATTTGTATGAAATGTTTTCATTTGCTGTCATTTGTCTCTTTTTATACATTGATTTAGACTTTTCTTTCAGTGCATGCATTTTATCACGAAGTTTTAACTGGATATAGTAAAGGTCTTATTCCTCATAAAGCATCTCCTCTTCAGTAAAAACCAGTGCTTTCTTTTAGTCATAGTAAGTAGGAATTTGTATTAATAAAAACATTAATGATTTTTAAGTTTTACATACAATATCCCATCATAATAAATGTTTTCCAAAGCAATACAATAATTCCTCGGAATAACACGCTCTTGTTTCTACAACACTGCCAAGTAAATTTGGGCTAAACATAGTGTTTATTTTTTAAATTTGTGGTGCAAAAATTTTTTACATGCATTCAATTTTGTTTTCAATTTTGTTTGTTTTTGCAATTTAAGTTTTTGTAGATTATTCACATGAAAATTTCAGATTGAATTTGTGTAAAATCTATATTTAATTCCTTGCATTGAGTTTTATTTAATGTTGTTTTTTCTATTTTAGGCCTTTTTTTATTATTTTTTAGCTCTTTTCTTTATTATGTTGTCAAACTGGTGAACCTTGAATTTACTCTCTTAGCCATGGGGCCTTCGAAACAAAGCTGCTATGTCTTCCAACAACAAATTAGTTGAAAAAAAAGAAGAAAGAAATGCATGCAAGCTCATAATGCTTTCATCAGTATTTTTAGTACTACATATTTTTTTATTTGCATCTGTGATGTATGCTATAATAATTCAGCATGAACATATCAAATTTTAACCTTAATTACTTTTTTTAATTTATTAATTTCAAATGTCAAAAATATCTTTAATGTATAAGTATTTTATGTCTAATGTAAATGTGACAAAAAAGCGTACATTCATAATAACTTTTGATCTATTAGTTAGATTTTCATGCTGTAAATAAAATTTACCATAAATCATGAAATATACTTGAGTGCATAATTCCCTCTAATATGCAGCACATTGAAAATATGGAGTGAACTTAAATTTGATTGAAACTGCTGCACTCATTAGTCACAAAAAATCACGATCCTCTGAAGTAATTTCATGTGATGCAAATTGTATTAACAAACTTTTTTTTTTGTTACTGATTAAAATGAAAAAAAATGTGAACTTTAAAGCTTAAGAACTTTTATATCATATTGATTAAGATCTTTTTTCGTTGAAAATTAATTTAATGTCTAAATAAATTTTCCTAAGAGGTGGACATTTAAAAGAGAATTTAGTGCAAAATTGTACACTTACATATTGCTGTTTCACATGAACTTTTTAATGATAATTATGATTAATTAATTAGCTTATCTTACTTCACTTTATCAAGAAGAGAAAGAAAGTCAAATAGTCATACAGGTTACTGGATTACTTATGTTAGTACTTGAAATGTGCACCATTAAATCAAAAGTTATTTTGAGTCTTTGCTTTTTTTGCTATATGTCTTTTTGTCAATATATTGAAATTTTATGTGAAATAGGGTAAAAAAATCTTTTCTTTTGTAAAACTTAATTTAAAAAAGATAATTTTAAATGTAGTGAGGCATAATAGGAAATGTATGAATTTTGTAAAAAGTAATTAGCTGTCCATTATTTTAGTTTGATATCTTGAGTAGCATAATTTTTCCTTTAAAAGTTGTTGAATATCTAAATATAATTATATCCTTAATTTTTATGCACGTGTTGGTAGCTTATTAGCGTTTAACTGTGTGAAATACTTGTATTATAAATAAGATTTAATGAAAAGAGTAATAATTAAATTTAAAAGGTGAATTATTATAATTGACAAAAACACTATTTAAAACAGAGGAGAAAATGTTTTGTAAATGTATTAGAAGATATTTATAAACTAAAAGAATTGTATTTAAGGGTGATTAATTTTAGATAGGAATGGTTTATTAATTAATTTCTTGTAATTCGTTTTTGAAATGAAGTATAAATGCTAATGTTAAAATGATAAGTTGTTTGAAGCATATAATAACTGGTTGTTATGCATAATAACATAAATGGTTTGAAATGACATAAATTGTTTGAAATGTCACTTTAGTTAGTTAGTTTGTATGATATTTAACATCAAAGCCCTTAATATAAAAATGAGCAATGATAATTTGCTCACATTAGTTTGAATGCTAAGTCAACTCCTTCATATTCATTATAACTGTTTAGAATTATATTAATTTTCTAATAACTGTTGATTTATTATTATTCCTACTTACCATTTTGAATGTTTAATAAAATTAGTGGATTATAAAGTTCACCTGATTTCTCAATTGTTATTAAAAAAAAAAGATATATTATGATTTGTACTTAATGGCATGGATTTATGAGAAGTCTTCTTGTCTGGACTTTATAAAGTTTGAGGAAAATTTTTCCGAACTGAGATCATTAACTTGCTTCTTGCATTGTTTATAAAAGAGTATATTATGTATTAATTAAATACTGTATACGCATTGTAGTAAAAAGATTCTGTGTATGGAAAAAGTAAAATACTTTTTTATTTTAATAAAATAAAAATAGTATAAGTATTTTATCAAAGTATTTATTATGTAAGTATTTATTTAAATTCTTATCTGTTATTTTATTGTACTTATGTTTTATTATAAGTATTAAATCAAAACTGCAAGTCAAAAATTTACAAGCTGGGGACTAGTAGTTCTCAGCCTCTAAGTTTTGACTTGCAATTTGGTTAAGTAGAAATGCTATAGTTTTGGTATCCAGGTTTTTCTGTTAATCAGTATTTTATTTCTACTGGTTTATTTCATGTAAAGTTCTAGTCAGTGTAATTATTTTTAACTATCATTATTACCATTTTAGTGATATTTTGCATTGATTGGTAATTTGTATTCTAGTCTCATCACTAAACTCACTAATTATGAAGCACACACATAATTTTTGTTTTTAAAGTTAGTTTTTCAGGGAGACATTTTTAACATAAATAACGAAAACATTTTTCAATTTTGTTTATTGATAAAATACATGCTACAGATGAAAAATCTAATGTAGAAATGTCTTTTTAATAATAAAACACTTTGACATAAGTTTTATTATGCAAAGTGTATAAGTTCTCATACAGTTTTAAGCAACAAATTCCAATATGTGATAAAACTACGATTATTTACGGGGAAAAAACTATTTTATGTACCATCTTTTAGTTCTTTGTTACATACCCTTTAGTCTTTTCTCATAACTAGCATAAGCAGCATGCATTCATAGAAATTTCTTTCCATACTCACTTAAAACTAAACATACCTTAACCGGTCAAAAGACCGGTTATTGTATACTGTATTGTGTAGTAAAGTGTTGGTATGTTTAGTGTTGAACACTCGCTTAATGTACAAAGTATATCCAAACATTTCTGAAGTTGTGCATTTTGCATCATTCAGTATTGATAGGGTAATATCCCAACCAAAATAATTCATTTGATTTAGATCCAGAGAATTTTCGGCGTGCGAAAGAGCACCAGCTTGTTGATAATAATTGATGTTGTTTCTATTGCCAATGCCAACAACCATTTAAATTCAAGCCTTCTTTAAATTATTTTAAATAGTTTGAAATGTGTAAGATAGTATCAATATGCATTTTATTTTATTATGTAATTAATGCATTTATGGATTCACTTAGGAAAACAAACCTTTTTTGCGACGATCATCGGGATAATCCACTTTACAGAAATTATTTGTTGTTGTTGTTTCTAATGACGCTTGTACCAGCAATCCTGCTTGGTCAAACTAATAAAATTTAAGGCAGAGGGTGCGTTTTTTCTTTTTCAATGGGGCCATTTATTGCCCAGAATAAGATTTCAGTCAGACACACACATCACAGTCCGCTTTACAGGGGGGACCCAGTCATTCATCCATTCATTTATCCACAGATCGTGATTTTGTCCTGAACCAGAGAACAATCCAACTCCAATTTTGTGTCCCAAGAAGTATTGGTTTGTTATGGGAACCGTACGGAATTTGTGACCCAGACAGATTTAATGTACACCAGTCACCATTTAATACACAATATTTTTCTAGCCGGCGGGATTCTAACTCCTGTTCTAAAAACACGAGTCCAATGGCCTCTCAACCAGGATATTCCGGTCCATTTGTTGATAGTAATAATAACTGATTACCAAAATCTTTCCTATTTTATAGACTTCACACAAATTTTTCTCTCATTGAAATAGCTTACATAACTATTATTGAACACGCATTTTGAAATCCAAGCACCATTTTTTTATTGTATGGTGCGATAGAATCTTTAATTTATTATTTTTATTTCTTAATCCTTCATATTTTTTAAAAAAAAAATGATCTCTCTGAATGAAATCTCTGTTTTATACGAACATTTGATATAATTACTGTATGAGAACTTATCGACCTGGTATACTTATGTGTATATTGTCTTATGAAATTACGTATTTTTAAATTTAAGACCCAGTTTGTTAAGAGGTTTTGGTTTTCAACAAATAAAATTTTATTCTATTCTTATATTTAATAATAATGCAAATAAATAAATTTGAAAAAAAAAGAAAAACCTAAGTCAAAACATTAAATGAAGCTTGGCAAAAGTTGAATAAAGTCCTCTAAAACACATTTATATTGCAATAATATAGTGAAATAATAATGATTACCTACTATATTTCCTTTTCCCAATTATTTCATTTCATTTATTACAAAGTTATATTTTTCTTTTTTAGATTTTTCCTATTATTTTATTTACTTTTTTCTTAGGTATCTGAAATGTTCTTTTGCTTTAAAGTGTGCATTATTAGTGTATTTGTAATTAATATCAACTTTATAGCAATACAAACTATATTATATTTTTAATTAGACCTAATTAGGTTCACTCAATTGCATTCTAATGACTTTAAGTGATACTTTGACAAAATATGCTATAAGTTTTTTAATGTCAGTTAAAGGTTCAGTTACAAAATTTGTTTTATTTCAAAGTGAGTTACACTTGTTTAGAAATCTCAAATTCAGATTTAAAAAAAATACAATTTAGTGTATTTGTTGTATTTTTGTGTAGAAGTATTCTTATAAGAATGCGGTGAAAAGTATTAACATTAAGATGTTTCAAATATATAACCATAACTTAATTATTTACACGATTTATTTCACTAAAAATTTTGTTGTTGTTTCAATTGTGATATTTTGTTTTGTTTGATAATTTATTTTTGTGATAACCGTTAAAATATTTCAAGTTTCATCCTGTTTTACTTTTCTGTATTGACTGTCATTTAACAGTATATTTTTAGTGTCCTTTCGTTATTTTGGAGAAAAAAAAATTGATAGTTTGTTTTTTAGATTTATTTCAATTGTATTTCACTAATTTAGTCTTCTCATTTTAGATAAACACATATCTTGTTCAAAATATAATAAAATAGAAATATATCTCTTAAGTATTTAGCAAATCTGCAGTAAAATCGCCTCCATAGAATTGTGAAGAGTGAAATTTTTCTCTTTTTTAACTCTACATTTATTCTTTAAATGTTATCTCAATCACTTGCAGTAGACAGTATGGGAAGACCTGAAAAGGAAGATTGAAATGCTTGGTCAAAACTGTAATTTTAACTCTATTCATTAAATAAACTTGCAAGGTTTTGACACTAACGATGTTGTCTTTGTCATAAAATTTCAAGGAAATTTGATTGGGCAAAAACATTTTTTCATCTTATTTGTTAAGACAAGATGGATGGATAAATGTCATCTTTCTAAATAGGCAATATAGACTAAAATTCTAATTATATCTTTTTAAGCCTGCAGAAAACAGGGAATCATCCTATCATTGAAATTTGTTGTTACGAGTCTGATGCCTGTCTATTTATTTTTGAGTTCATAGAACTAAATTTTGAAGAACTTCAAAATTTAGTTCTATAACTCAAAATAATATAACTTATAATAAAGTTATATTAATAATATAACTTTATATCTGAAAAGTTAAAATAATTCATCTGAAATTTTTACAAATTTATTCATGATAGATAGCTAGAAGATTATTTACTATTTATGCATAGGAATTTTGCATTTCAAATAACCTCTGCTAAAGTTAGAGTGTGCATCTCAATTGCTACTTTTTAAAGGCTTTATTTATGAATGAGTTTGTACAGCTCATAAAAGAAAGCATCTTCTCTAACTTTTGAACTACTGATCAAATTTTTCTGTACTAAAATATAATCTAATTTGTTCGAATAATATACTTAAGATGTACCAATTAATTAGTGTAGACAGTATTTTTTCACAAAATCGGACACAAAAATGTTCTCTCTTAATAAGGATACTTTTTTTACTTTGTTGGATTTTGATTTCTGTCTTCAAAACATTTCACATATGACTATTTTAAAGTTTCTTTGCTCAGAAACTGTTTTGCAGGTTTACATACATTGCATTTTGTCATTTAAAAGTACATAAAATATTTGTACTTTTATGTTTAATCATTAAAAAAATCAGAAAGAATTTTTTTAATAATATTATATTTGGCTAATTGAGTTTTGAAATCCATAAAAAAGGTATTTATTCAGACTGGTTTTGTAATTTAAAATATCTTTTGCACTTATTAATCAGAAATTTAAAGCATGCCATCTCAAACCCATTAAAATTGTAAATCAGTGAAATTAAATACGGTTATTAGATCGAAAACTATTCATGGTATTTTATTTTTTTCAAATTAAACACAACATTGCAAATTATTTGTAAAGAAAATCATAAATTTATAAAAAGAACATTCCATTCTTTCATAATAATGAATTAATTCCCATTGAGGGCTTTTAAATAAAATTGACATCTCAGCAAAACAAGTGTCTCTAGGAGTCAACCCCTCAAAATATTCCCCTGTTTATCTCTGACATACGTCCACAAAACTTTCCATTCTATTGTTTAAGTTAATTTTCTTGTATATTTTTATATACCTAAAACATGTTTTTGTTTCATATTGAGAATTATTTCTTTGAAAAAAAATATCCACCGGTGAATAATAAATAAGTTTTTCTCACGTTAGTTTACTGCATTAAAATATAAGTTTTTGAATTTCATTGATTTTGAATGCTGTTTGTTTCGTGTTACAAATTTATTTATTAAATCTATGAAAATAGATAGAATTAATTGATCAGTGTTATTGTTTTTCTTTGAAATAATTACTATTTTCGAAGTGTCAATAATCTTTACATTAGATCTCTTTTATCATTTTATTGATGGTTAGAGATATTCTTTATATTTTCCCTGTGATTGTCATTCTAGTCAAGTCTAGTGAAATAGATGCAAGTTATTTCATGCCAATGATCTGAAATACTGTTTCTTTCCTTGTTTAAAAAACTTAATATACATTATGTTAAGGATTTAATTACAAACAATTTTACTGTTTTTCTTTGAAATAGTTATTATTTTGTTTGAAAAAGTGGATCCATAATTTTTCTATTAGATCTCTTTTATTGTTTGACTGATGATTATTGATTGTATTTATATTTTCCCTGGGATTATTAACTTATCAAAAAAAACAATACAAGTTATTGCATTACGATTTGTATTGTTTTTATTTTTTTTTCAGAAAACAAATATACATTATTATAATGATTTAATAATTAAATTATTAATGATTTAATTATTGTTTTTCTCTTATACTTTGTTTCAAAAATGTTTTGATAATTATATGTATTAGATCCGTTTCATTTTTTTACTTATCGTTAGTGATATTCTTCGTATTTATCCAATGATTGTCACTCTAGTAAAATAAAGTTTTTGCATTAAAATTTGATATACTGTTTTTTTCTTGCTCATTAAAATTAATATACATTAATTAAGGATTTAATTGCGATCAGTGTTATTGTTTTTTTTTAAAAATTGTTTATATTTTACTAGAAAAATGTTTTGATAAGATTTATATTAGATCTGTTTTACTTATGGCTAGTGATATTATTTATATTTATTCTATGATTGTCACTCTAGTTGAGTATTTTATGTACGAATTGGTACTTTAGTCTTACCGGTATGTTCATATATTATACAAGCAAATTCTTATTATAGCATTTAACAAAAGAAAATTAATAAATGTATTATAAAATGTCTCAATCTTTTTATTCTTTTAAAAAATTATGTTTCACTTATTGGTATATTTTTATGCACTTTGATAGTTTTTTTTCCTGCCGTACTGTGGTTATTCAAATAATGCATACACACCCAACCAGGGGAGAGGGTTTATGATTTGCTGATGCTGATAAGGGGGAGGAAGAGTCAAAAATTGCCAAAATCTTTAATGAACATGAAAGTTTTTTTTTAAAAAAAAAATTCTTCCTATCGTGATTAATTTATTAGTGTATTTGTTAATTGATTTGTGTCGCCATTTATAAAATTTAAGTAAAAAAAAGTACTGTTTGAATATGATATAAGCAAAAACAAAGTTTACCAATGCTATGATCGATCGATCCAGCTAACGAAAATTCCAGGCAATTTTAAAAAACAGTTATGATATATATATATTTTTTAATATTTAAGCTTCAGCCATGGTAGGGCAGGAGATAAAGCTCCCGCCTCTCAATGAGGTGATCCAGGTTTTAGTCCAAGCTGTGGCCGGTTGGTTTATACGAATTCTGCTTCCGGCTTGAAGAGATCACAGTGCTGACGTAAAGTATCCAGAGCAGTAGATGGATCATGGTTTAAAATCCCCTTGTGGTCAGCTAACCATTGGGAGGCTTTTGTGGTTTCTTGCTCTATGTTACGCTAATGTGGGTTAGTTCCATCAAAAAGTCCTCCATGCAGGCTAGTTTGTCCCAATGCTTGATTCAGGATTTCCCTTGTTTTATAGGTTGGGTTCAAAATAACAAGGCCACAGAATTGAAGATTAGAAGTCTTAAACTTCGCCGGTAATAAAATTTTAAAAACAAATAGAATCGTTGTTATTTTTAAACATCTCATTAATTGCGGTAATGTCATATTTATGTACTATGTACGTTGTCATATTAACACGCAAATCAAAAATCCAATTTATGCTGTTCACGAATAGAATCCATTAAAAGGTCAAAAAGTTAACTTAAATATATAATAATAATAACATATATAACAATAACAGTTTAATAATATGTAGTGTACTAAGTATCAAAAGTCCAATCATGTCATTAATGCTGTTTTTGAATAGGATTGTTTGAAAAAGTCAAAATGTTATTTGAAATATCAGAAATTAAACAAAATGTAATGCCAACCTTCTCTATAAATAGGAAAATATATAGATATATATTTTGAGAATATTGGTTCATACTTCATTTTATAATTCTAAGTTTTGAAACTGCGACAAAATTCACTGGACAGATTTTGTCAAGGATTATCTTAAATACAGGATCTTATGAATTCTGGTGACAAACAGCTATTTTAAAATGGCTTTTCACTGATATTTTACTTGAGAATTTTATTTCTGACTAACAGAAATGTCTTAAATACATGATACAGGAACAGAAATTTCAAAAATTCCGAATTTTATTACGACTTGCGAATTTTAAATCAAGCATTTAAATAATGAGCTTTATTCGTGCTGATTTTATTGTTAATACATATAAGCAATTTCCCCCCGGTTATTTCCAATCCGTTATTTTAACTATGATGTTACTATGACACGTGAATTTCTAATTGCCCATTTAAATAATCACTTTTTGATACTCTTTATTAATAAATGCATATTACATTGTAAAATAAGTTATTTTTACGTCGTTTCATCGACGGTTAGCGCTAAGCATTTGTACATGGTACAATTAAGAATTCCAATATTTTAATACCATGTTATTGCAACATGGAGAAATCGATAAGTGGAGGAAAATACGAATTTTCAAGCTACTTGATGTTTGTAATTTTGTTTAAAATTTCTTGCAGCTTATATGATTTGTTTTAGGGGGGAAAAAAAAACCTTTTTCTATTTAAAATTTATTAAACATCTAATAATTCAAATAATAGGCAAGAAATAGCAATAATATAGTATAATACCAAATATATATACATATATTTTCGAATAGCAGCACTGAACTATTCGTGTCGCCTTGGAAGATGCCAGAGTTGTTACTCCTTTTGCGTTACCCATTGAGCACCTGTGAACCAAAGTCACGGAGGTGAGTAACATTGCCCACGCCACAAACCCGTTGATAGGGTGGGCCACATTCATTCATCACACACAACATAGGACAACACAAGAGAGAGAAACATCCATGCCCAGAGTGGGATTCGAACCCGCGGTCATCAGCTTCGCAGTCAGGCACGCTAACCACTCGGCCGGCATAATACCAAATGAATATTGTATCTTAATATGTATTATAAAATAATAGTTTCGTTTTATTTTTCAGTTTTTGCTTAAACCCTATAAATTATCTTTAATTAAAATATTTAGTTCAAATGTATATTACTCATTAAAATATGTACCGTATATTCCGCCGTATAACGCGCACTTTTAATACAAAAAATAACATTGGAATTAACGGGTGCGCGGTATACGCCGAATATAAAAAATTATAGATTAACAAAATTTAAATATAGAAAAATACTTTTATTTTAAAGAAATAACATACCTTTACCTATATACTTCATTGATTTTCGTTATTACATAAATAGTTCATTATATTCGTCTTCCGCTATCAATTACAATTATTAAAATTTTTTTGTATTATCTGTAAGGTGGGACCTAAACATGTCCCACTCTAAAAGGCTTTCTGGTTTTCTTATGCAGCCAGGACGGATTTGCCAGATGTTTTTTACCCACAATTTAGCACCATTTTTGTCCATCCAGAATCCCATTATTGCTCTTTCAATTCTACCCTCACATACATGTCAAATTCAGTTCTTTTATTTTTGCAAAAGATAGGGAAAAATACTTTTTATTTACGATCTTGAAAGATGAGATATCGCACATGTACAATCCAAATTTTCGTGCGCGTTATACGAAGAGTATATCTTAAAATTTAAAAAAAGTAATTAGAAATTACGGGTGTGCGTTATACGACGGGGCGCGTTATACGACGGGGCGCGTTATGCGCCGGAATATACGGTATGTACTTTTCCCCCAAATATATATATAGATAAATCAATTACTGATAAAAAGCAAAAAAAAAACCTTTAAATTTTTATTATTGAATAAATTCTAATAATTAAAAGTATTTAATTTTCTGAAAATATGTTATGTTTACTGATTAAAATATTTAGTGTTTAGAACACCAATTTTAAGATAAAAAGTTATCATAATTGCCGCCAACATGACTAAATATGTCTGCCTCCTTTCCTTTGTCAATCTGCTATGCAAGTGGCCCTTCTCTCAAAAAGGTCATGCACCCCTGTAAGGATAATTATTAGCTATTGTATACAAGAAGAAGAAGTATTTATAAATAAAAGTGCTCGACCTCGTGCACAGGTCGTTAGGCCAAAGGAGACCAACTCCCTCTGCAGAGGATCGAAATTGGGAGAGCATGTCTTCAGATCATCCTCATGGATGTTTCCCAGACTGTCGCCAATAGCCCACAGTGCAGCTCTAGTGCGACGTAAATAATGTACTGTACCTACCTTTTTGTTTTGTCAATTACGGTAAAAAACCCAAATTTTGGTAGGAAAATATTAAATAATTATAAATAAAAATTAGTAAAATTGAAATTCATTGCATCTGTTAAATTATTGAAAATAAAAATACAAAAACAATAAGCTTAATAATAATAATTTAAAAAAAAACACTCAGCATTCATTATTTATAAAATGAATTTTCATTTTCTTCCATTTTAACTCCTCCTTTCGCAGAAACATGCAATTACAAAAAAAAAAGTTTTGAAGCTACCTGAACTCGTTCATTTCATTTCTTTAGTTTTCGATGAATAAGACCAAAATTCAAAACAATTTAGTCCAGAAAGTAGATGTACTATAGCTATTATAACACAACAATACGATACGTAACTAGGAAATTTATTGTAATAATGGTACTAAATATCAATAGTAATTTAATTAAATCTTTGAATTGATTGATTTAAAAAATTATTAACTTACTTAAACAAACATTTATATTTCTTATAAATTATAATTAGTTCACGAATCAGTAATCTAATTATACATTAATATATTGGATAATATTCATATAGTATATAAAAGTAAGAGTGCAGGAGTCTAATATTTCCTCAAAGGAATGTTTCTTTTTTGATCAAAATTTCCCCAAAAATTGTAGCTTTTTTTTCAGTATAATAGCTTTTTCAAAATGTTTTTAGAAAATAAAGTTTATAAAAGAGAACAATTCTCTTGATTTTATACAATTCTTGAATAAACAGCATATGTGTCATAAAATAACAGAAATCAAAATATATTGAAATAATAATAATTTATTGCATTAAATTTAAGATCCCACTTATTAATTTAAGAAATTCAAACTAATAGATACACAAATTGACATGTTTTTTAACAAAAAAAAAAAAAGTTTTGCAAGGCAACAAACTTTTTAACAATAAAAAATTTTTAGGATTTTTTTTAAACCAAAACTTTTCCCATAGCTGCTTGAATTTCTTCCAAATCATTGTTCACATGGTCAAACATATTTTGCTCCCTTAAATATAATTAATGACAAATGTTGAGAATCAATAAAAAAAAATTATAGGTTAAGATCAAACTGAACACTTTAATTTCACTTCATCTAAAAAATCTGCCTAAATTGTAGCACAAAAGAATTAAAATCAATATTTAGATTGATAATACTTAACAACTCATAGTTATTACCTGTAACAAAAGCCAAATAATTATAATATGGGTCTAAAAATATTAAGATTACCATTAGAAAAACTAATTGATAGTTTCAATAATTTCTGAAATTTTTTTAAAATTTTATATATAATATAGTATAAATCATAATTAAAGAAGTATAGTACTGTGCACAATGCAAGTATTGCGCATGATTTAGTATCTAATAAAATGTCTTCAATGTCAAAAAAGAAACTTGTTCTAAGTTTTTGATGTATTTCAACAGTTTTTGACACTTTTTAACAGGTTTTTAAAGCATCATGTCAAAAACCCAACTTCAGAATTTTAAAACTATGATCTCCTCTTTGGGTGATGAAATTTTTTCTTCTAGTTTTCTTCTTATTTTATTCTTTTCTAATGCAAATTTATAAGAAATTATATTTCAATACAATACTATAAGCTAAATTTTCAAAACAAAATAATTATACACTATGAGAAAGGCTGCGAGCTATTGCAGAAATTCACAGAGAACAGGACTGAAAATTTTTTTATCTTCCTATATTTATTAATATTTAAAACTAAAATTAATCATGTTAAAAGACAACACAAGGCTCTACCTGAAATAGATAAATAAGTTAATAGAAAAAGAGATAAATAGAAATAATAAGATAAATAGAAAAAGAGTTTAGAAATCTCTTTGTAATACGTAACTTTCCCATTAAATAAGAAAACGTGGTTAAATGGCAAGAAAAACAATAGGTAAAAAGAAGTGCTAACTTGGTAAAAGTAAATACAAGATATCTTTCCGTAAATTAAAAAGTGTGAAAATTCAATAAATTTCTTAAAATAGTCACCCTCCAATGTTTGAAATAATATAGGTAATGAGCAAAATAACTATTATTTACTTAAAAATACAAAATAACATTCTTCATTCAGATTTTATTTGTACATTAGTATCTAATAATTTATCTGACAGTTTCTTTTTCTTTGCTTTTTTGTGTCCTTTCTTAGTTTTTAACTTTTTATCTGTTATATTATGTTTGTCTTTTTTGGAATGCTTTTTATTTAACTTATTCTTATCTGATTTAACAACAGTTCCGGTAGCTATAATTTTGCTTTTTTTAGATTTCTTCTCTTTCTTTGGCTTTTTCTTATCTGATTTAACAACAGTTCCGGTAGCTATAATTTTGCTTTTTTTAGATTTCTTCTCTTTCTTTGGCTTTTTATTTCGCTGCTCATCTTTTGACAGTTTCTGTTTTTTATGTCTTTTGAGGATGGGTTGTACATTATTAAGATTTGACTCATCATCGGTTCCAGCTTCATTTTTAAGAACTGGTACATCTTCAGATATTGCAGAAGCTCCGTTCACAATATTAAACTCTGAAGAGGCATCTTTTTTACGTTTCTTTTTACTGGGTTCATCACTTATTGTATCTAGTTTGCGCTTTTTAGACTTTTTATGCACAGGTTCAGAGTTTGGTTCTTCTTTAAGTTCTGCAGGTGATTCGTCAATATCAATTGTAGAAATTTCACTTTTAAACACTTGACACTCTTCAATCTCATTAGAAAAATTATAATTAGTGATCGTGTTTTCATTTTGAAACGAAAAGTTAGTCAGCACCTCTTCTTCAACATCAGTAAATAGCTCAGTCATCAGTCGAAGACAATCAGGCGTTATTTTCCCCTGTACTCGAACTTCATTACGAAAACAACTAAAATGAGTTATCTCGAATAAAATTTCACGTTCTATTCGAATGAATTTTTTCGCCTCAACTGGACAGTAATTAGAGAGATAGATAGTAGCATTGATAGTGTCATGCATAATACAACCGACAAGTTCCGGAGTGATGCGATTGACTTTTCCTTTTACAACATCACCCACTTTAGGGCAGAATATGTGAAACATAGCTTTAACATCAATAATGATAACATTTCTGGATATGATGACTTTATTTGCGCGAGACATCAAATACACGTTGCTGTAGTTGACTAAAATACCTTCTAATTGAGGATTGTATTGTCTTTTCCAGGTTTCGAGTGTCTCTAAAACACCTGAAAACTCATTTGAGATAAAAGTTATAGGAAGAGCCAGTTGAACTGTTTTTTCCAAGATCTTTATACTCGAGTAATCACGATCCATTCTCCCACGTTTGTTTATTTCTGTTTGTATTGGTCGACCAGATACAGGATCTTTTACCCTCTCTTGTCTTTAAAAAGAATTAAATGCAGTTTTCGCTTTGACCTAACTATTTAGCTAGATTGCTTTGCTAGCTATACGTTGTTTGATATAAAAGCTATAAACTAATAACAAATCAGTCTACAAACATTTACAAACTGTCATACAAACCTTTAAAGGTTTTGTTGATGTGTTTTTAAGATGGCGAAGACATATGGAATCGATGATTTAGTTGATAATGTCACTTTGTATAGCTCAAGATCACTTATTTTACATGGATACATACTTCCTTTCATCATTCTGTATTTCTTATGGTTTTATATGTTCGTTTTTCAGTATGGTGTTTCGGAGTATTATGAAGCCGGCTTGATAATTTTGGCAGTGATAGGTTTTATTCAAATTTTAACTTGTCTATTTTGCCATTGGTCGGTTCACATTCGATGTTTATTGTCGTGTAACAGAGTAAGTTTCATCACTTCCTTCCAAACTGCTACTTTTTAAAATTTATTCATTAATTCTAATATAAACTATTTGTCTGTTTTACAAATATTTTAGATTAGTAAAACTGCATTTGATTTTGTATTATATTTGTTTTCAGTACTTTTGATATTGAAAAAAAAAAAAAAAAACTGCTGTTTCTCTGTTTTGGGAGTCCATTGGCAGAGAAAGATGACTAGTTGATTTATAATTATTTGAGGAAAAGTTATATGCCCTAGATAAGAAAAGTGTTGCACTAAGCAGAAAGCTAAAAGTGTTGCACTAAGCTGCCTTTAACATGCAAAGTCAGTGACGGGCTTATCCTACTTTGAATCGATTTTTCTTATTTAAGAATCGTAATGACCAATTAAAAAAGAAATGCTATTAATTTTTCAATCCATGAAAGTGTGAGTCAATTTTTTAAAAATCTTTATTACTTTTGGTAACATTGCCTTCCAAACGTAAGTCACTTTCAACCTTTGAGTAAGGGAGAAAAGCAACTTTTCTTTCTTCCACCAAATTCCTCTTTGAGGAGAGGATTACAGTTTCATCTGGAGTAATCTTCTCTCCTAGGTCATGGTGCATAGTGTTTTTAAAAAGTGCTTAAAGGTGCTTATTTTCGATTTTAATTTTTTTAAAATACCTTGAAGGTGCTTTTTTAATTAGATGTTTTTAAAAAGTGCTTAATTTTATCTTTCCAAAATGATATTTTTTATACCATGTCTATTTTCGTCATGTTTTATGCTAAAGCCTGCCTTTCACATTGTTCTATTCAACGTTTTCACAATTTATTTAACCACAATCTATATAGGCGTACCGCCGGTCCATAGCGTATGAAAGCGCCCGTTATTTTACATGTTTGATGAAATACTTGCGAGTCTGAATGTGCGTCTACTGAACTGGGTTCGGTGAGATGATTGCTTTCTCATGTGCAACTCTGCATTTTGCAAGATATTCTCAATTTCAGGCTTCATTTTCCACCCTCTGATATCGAACCGAAAAATCTCTCGATCATTTTATAACGACTAATATAATCAAGAAAAGAGTTCGTTGTCAGAAACTAGTTATTTTATTATGATCATGTAAAGTCTCAAAATTATTTTTCATTTTGTTTAAAATTATCTTTTGAGTTCTTAAAGAGTACTTAAAAGGTGCTTATTTTTTGCTGAAAGATTTAGTCTTCCTCCCTCCTTCTAAAATATCTATTTTCACCTCTTTTTGGAAGTCTTTTTCCCTCATTGCCTTTCTGATGGACTAAAATAGGATTTTTATTTCTAAACTTTTAATATTTTGGAAGATATATTCACTGTTAATTCGTTCTGTCTATATTAATATCTTGTCTAGTTTTCAATTGATCCTGCTCTACATGTCTAATAAGAAATTCTTCTGAGTAAAGTGATATGATTAAATTAAATGTAGAATATAGATTTCTTCAAGAAAAAATATATTTCTTCTTGGCAAAGATGGCAATTTAATCCAGTGGGGGAAAAAAACCTCACTTTTTATAAAATAAAATGTTAACAATGATTTAAATCAGCTTATGATTGCAATCTAATTATACTATCAAAGCTATTTAAAACTTCTTTTTTATTTTTAATAGGAGAACATTATAAAGCAAGTAAGGAAACACTTCAATTTCTAAAAAAATTAAAATGACTCTTTTTTTTTTCAGTGCTTAGTTCAAAAGAGCATAGTAAATCCTAATTTTATAATTATGTAAATAGCATTTAAAATGCTATAATAAAAATTTAAAACATCAGTTTACTCTTATCTAATCATAATCAAAACAACAAACTATATTTTCATAGTTACACATAATAATTAGTTATGTGTGATGACAAGTTCTGTAAATTTTAAGAATCAATATAATATTAAAATAAATAAAAGGAAAATAGTTAATTTTAAAGAGTAAATGTGAACGAGAAATTGCTTTTCTTTTATGTATGAATTTTTTTTTGTTTATTAATTTTTTTTAAATTTATTAATTTTACTTATTTTTTTCTTCTTAATTTTATTTTTTTAAATTAAAAGCTTTTTTATATTATTATTATCGCTAAAATTGTATTAGTCATTTTTAGCTTCTATTTTTTATTTTTCCTGGAGAAATCTCTGCCCTGCTTTTAGGACAATTGAAGAAACTTTATAAAAGGGATGGAACATACTGTAATGTAGTTTTCATTCACAGGGGAAAAAAATTGAGAAATTGTGATATGATTTTCATTTGTTTCTCTTTGATTTCCAAGTTTACTACTTGATGTGCTATCCATTGAATGAATTTTTGTACTCCAAACAGAAACTCTAGAAGAGAAATTTATACCCTACAGCAGTGTTTCCCAAAGTGTGGTGCGCGTACCCCCAGGGGTACAGAAACAGCTTAGTGGGGGTACGCGTTCTTATGCAAAATATCTTACAACGAATGAAAATTTCAAAAAATTTTATTTAAAAACAAAGCTAGCCACGAGAATTTACGATTACGTATTTTTCTATTAGCTATTTTTGCAGAGTTAACAGTTACTAATTACTGTTGTCAACAGCCAGTTGTGATTTTTAACTTTTGTGCAATTTTCTTATAGTAAAAAATACATTCATTTTTTTTATTGGTGGTACACACCGTTACGAAAAATTTAGAAAGGGTACACAAAAGTCATAAGTTTGGGAAACACTACCCTACAGCATCAATTGTTTCGTTTACCTCCATTGTTTCCCTGTTATAAATTTCTTAAAACTGACCATCTAATTTAGGACACTTTTTTTTTTTTAATATATGACCAAACTTAAATAGATGTTTCTAAAACTGTTTCCCTGCTAGTTTTAAAAACCACCAGTCTAATTTAGGACTCTTTATATATATATATATATATCTGTTTTTCGGATATAATCGTGTGGGCTGAAGAAAAGATTATATCTTTTTTCCGGTTTTTTAATTAACCTTTTTTTTTTAAATAAACTGTTGTTTGTTATTTTTTTACTTATTATTCCCCCCCTTTTTTTTCCATATGTCTATAATTTTTTTGGTTTTATTCTTCATTTTGAACTTATATATATTATATATATATATATATATATATATATATATATATATATATATTTATATATATATATATATATATCGGAAAAAGCTTAGAGCAGTAGTCCCCAACCTTTTTGTACCTAAGAGCAAATACCGGAATATTGGTCGAATGGCGGGCACAATTTATTTTTTCAAGATAAATTTATAGTTGGTAGACATAGGTAATATTACACACTACATATAGTGCACAAAAAAATTTAATTTTAAAAATTAATTTAACATATGAATATAATTAGTATTAATTTTCTTGTGTAAAATAAATAATTACTAAATTGCTTTCAAAACATATGAAATATAAAAATTATTTATAAAATACAGTCAATGTGGTGTTAGGCATGGCATTTCGCTGGCCAGCGCTAGATAATTGGGAGAATATAATGCTATTTTTAAGAATGGAATTTATTCCTTCAATCATATTCCAGAATTTCTATCTTCGATTCTTCTCGCTTTACTCGAAGAAATTCTGAAACGTATGTTGCTATTACGGTAACGTTTATTTGGTTGGTAAAAGGATTAACAAAAAAGTTATCAAAGGCTCGATGATATTAAATTGTTGAAATAGCTTTTTAAATTGATCTTTAAACAATTGGAGGTTGATGACAAATGTTAATAAGTCAATTTCACTGTCACCTAACATTTTTTTCATGTTTGGAAAATGCACAAGAGACTTCATTTTCAAATGTGATATCCACAAAACTAGCTCAGCTCTGAACGAGTTTATAGCCTTTATCATTTTTGCTTTATGTTTGTCTTTTTCCTGCAGCTCCAAGTTTAAATTATTTAGTTTTTTCCATTATGTCCATTATGAAAGACAAATCTGCTAGCCAAAGAGGATCTCTCAGTTCCAAAAATGTTTGATTTTTGGCTGCAAGATTATTTTTTATTTCTCCAATTAAATGTAGAAATCTATCAAGTACTTTGCCATTACTGAACCAGAGTACCTCAATATGTATTTGCATAGCATAAAATTTGCATAGCATTTATTGGGAAAATGGAAAACTGAAATATTTTATCGTTGGGCACAAGCAGCGGGCGCACCTAGATCGATCGACGGGCGCCATGGTGCCCGCGGGCATAGGGTTGGGGACCCCTGGCTTAGAGTATTGTTCTTTTAACCATTTTCCTGTTATAATTTTTTTTTATAACCATCAGTCTAGTTTAGAATACCCTGTTTATAAATATGACACAGTTTAGGGAATTGTTTCTTTACCCTTAACTGTTTTTCTATCATAATTTTTTTAAAAACTATCAGTCTAACTCATGTTACCCAGTTTATATAACTATTGTAAGAGCATAGAGTATTATTTCTTTCACCTTAACTGTTTTCATGTAATAAAATTTTTTAAAGACCATCACTTTGATTTGGCATTCTGTTTATATGTATGATATCAGTTCTAGAATGTATAGAAATATTCAGAATCTATTATCAAAATATAATTTTCCATTAAAAGCTTTGTCATATAAAGATTTGATCATGATGTTCTTGAATTTATGAAATTTGTATATTTAGAGTCTCAGTAACTGGATAGAGGGATTTATCCAGTTACAGTCTATGTAACTGGTTAAATCCCTCTATTAGTTCTCGAACTGTGAATTATTTTAAATCAACTACTAATTTCTTTCAGGCTTGAAGAGTAATGACTTATTTTGGCACTATGCTTAAACTGTCTCAGCTTTTTCTTCTTCTTTTTTTCAGGCTGCTGATGTGTCTACTGCTTGTTATGTTAAAGTTATTCCCGCACCTAATAATGGGTCACCTGAATTGGTCCGTCTTCATTTATCAATTGTAATACCCAGTTTATTTTTTTATAATTTTTTTTTCAAATAAAATATATTATTTGTGATTTCAACATTTAGCTTTTGTTTATGTTCATAAAGCTAAAGCGTGTTTATGTAAAGTAATATCGAAAGCTAATGATTTGTGATAAAAAATTTATCTAAAATGAACAATGGGCATCTTTTTTGGAGCTTAAAATAAAAGTAATATTTTGGTATAATCTTGTAGACTTCAAAAATTTGATAAGTTTATTTTAATGAATAACTATTTTTTTTTATTGTGAAAAGCAATTAAGATTTTTTTTAAAAATAATATTTCGTTGACATTATGCTCCTCACTTATCATATCTGAATCAGCTGTTTAATATTGTAATATCTGTAAATACAATTCAAGTAATTACAAATTTACATTTTTTATTTTATGGTGGTTGGTTTCATGGTGGTTAAGATTTTTAGCTAACATTGTGAAGACTGGGGTTCCTGGTAGACTTGAAAGCTCACAGATTTCTCTTTGGGCAATAACTTGTTAGAGAAATAAAGGTATCCATTGTGCAGTGTTGGCTACATTGCAACTACCATATTGTTGGTCACGAAATTGTGGGGCTTTAACCACCAGGACCTATTTAACGACAACTGGTTATTATGGATGTGCTTTTTAATATCAATCACTAATAAGCATTGTATTTTGTTGAAATTTAGTAATTATCTAACTTTCATCATTAAAAAGTTCTCACTTGTTATTATTTTATGTTTAAGAAGTAGTACCATTTTCTGAATAAAAATGTGTCCCCAATACAGGGTGCCAAATTTCCATTCACTAGCTTGCCATTGGTGACTGATTATTTAGGGTTTTACGAGTCAATGACGAGGTTTTTAACAGCTAGACTAGTTCAAAAAGATATAATACTTGTAAAATGTACAGAATCATTACAGCATCTCTAATTAAATGTGCATGGGTGAATTGCAAGCAGTTCAAAATAATGCCCATTGAAGTGAGAAGGTTTGACTCTAAAGTGAACAAGTTTGACTCTTTAACAGAGTCGGAGGTTAAAACTAGGGCTGCACTCAAATTGTATTTTAGCGTCGAAACTCAGCTGAATATAGACATGAAACGTTAGAAGTATTAGAACATTATTGATATTTTTCTTATTTTTATGACACGTGGATGATATTGGAACCATTGAAACCTTATAACAACCTTGTCTTAAGTTTATATTGATATTACTTTTCATCAAACATGTTTCAAACTTTGCTCACTCTGCATATTTTTTACGTTTTTTGTTACATCAATGTTCATAATACTGCATCTCTTTTAATATTTTAAAATTTGTTCTTATTTTTTCCAAAAATAGTGGTGAATAGAACTTTAGTTTGTCTGTATTAGCCAGACTAAAGTTATGAAGACATTAGAAATGTCATGCCGTGCTCTAATATTTTTAAAAGTCTATCATTGAAAGTGTTTTTAGGTGAGGTGTTTTTCTAAGAGCAGTTTTCAAGTTTTTTATCCTGGAAATGGTTTTTTAGACATCAAAAATGTGTTAAGCTTTATATTTCAGAATTACGGTTCAATGAAGATAATTGTATGAATAAAAAATCGTTTTAGGCACTTGCACATGTTATTAAAAATATAATAAACAAATTTATAAAAAAAAGAGTATAACAGATGAGTTGTGATTGTTTAAAAATGTTTTTACTTCCATAACTGCTATTATTTTTAGTTAAATTTTGTCATAAAATTTATATAGACTTCAATATTAACAAAATTTTTGAATGTCTTTTTTTCCCCATCCCTAGGATGATCGGGGCTCTAAAGCATGGTTTAGATTTCAGAAGACAAAATATGTATATAACTTTGAAAAAAAATGTTTTGAAGGTTTATCATTTCCAATTAATTTACCTTTGAAGCACTATCAGGAATGTAAAGGCTTTGCAGATGAACAGGAGTTAAAATTTTCTGAAAAGGAATTTGGCAAAAATGAGTAAGTTTTTTTGGTTAATAATTTATCATGAATTATGCCATAATAACATTGCTGGTTGACATATTTTATTTGCCATGAGAACGGAAATAATATTTTAATGAGCATAATCAAGGATCTACAGAATTTAAAAATTTCTAAGAGTATGATAAATGTTTTAGCAATCAGCATATGATGAGTTTAAGTGTAGCTTTTTGATTTCATGCAATTACATAAGCACTATTATTTTTAGTTTCTGCTAGAAAATTGAAATTCTACATTAGATGAGGAAATGACTATTATCTGGAAATTACTGCATTTTTCGTATGTAGCTCCTTAGCTAAATGGCAAAAGATCAATCTCAATTGCTTGAACTTGCCTTAAGTCATTTGCTGATGCGTTTACCTAGTATTTAATCACAAATTTTTCATTTGTGATGCTTAGTGTTTTTTAAAAAAGAAATCAGGGTGACAACAGGACAGTGAAATCAAGTCAAAAAATTTTATGAATCTGGAAAAATTTGGGAAATACCCAATAAATTTATCTGAATTTAAAATGCTTAAAAGTTCAATATATATACACAGGGTGCATAGCGTTTGTAAAAAGTACTTAAAGGTGCTTTTTTGGGGATTTCGTTTTTAAAAGCTTTTAAAGGTGCTTTTTTCAGCTGGCGTTTTTAAAAAGTGCTTTTTTTCCGAATAATTTTTTTTCTCCCTTCAGTGATATCTGGTGGATCCCATGCATTTCACGAAAAAATGGGGTGTTTGCTACGTAATCATTCACGCGGACTTCATGTCGTACCCACGTTATGACTTGCGCATGCGCGCATACTTGAAACCGAAACCCGAGTGCTCCAATTCGGATAGAGAATGTCAGATCCTTATGAAATCTTTTTCTTTTTATTTTAATTTTGTTCTTATTTATTTAATTTACTTCTAACACTTTTTTTGACGTAGGGGGTAAGGGTACTTTTGTCCTAAGCTCAGGGTCAAGTTGAATTCACTCCGTGATGTGGGAAAGTACTGATTGTTTCGATTTACGCCCGTTTCTTTTTGGGTTTTTTTTAATGCTAAAACTGTTTATAAAATGTTTTTGTTTTTCAATAATATCATTGATTGAATATGAATTTTTTGAGTGCTTGAAAATTTTTGTAAAGTGCTTGAAAATTTTTTAAAAAGTGCTTATTTTTGATTCCAAGATTTGGCTATGCACCCTGATATATATATATACACACACACGCACGCACACACACACACACACACATATATATATATAATTAGCTTTGTAATATTTTCAATAAAACAATTGTTTATCTTCCACTTTAATAGCAAGTATAAGTTTCGTAATATATTTTCTGGATAATTTTAAGGCGTAACTGAAAAATTCATGATAAAACTTATGCTACTGACAACAAAAATCAGCAAAATTCTATAAAATTATTCAGGATTTTTTTTTTGAATATTTATGTCCATTTTCTGACTGTTTAATTTTAGTCTATTTTCTTTTTTATCATATCTTTTCCTTTTTTATTTTTATTTTTAAACCATATAGTATGAAAAATTCTTATTTTGTCTACGTTTTTAAAATTCTATAACTTTTCTTTTTAAGGCTTGAAATGGTGGTACCAGAATTTATGGAATTGTTTAAAGAGCGAGCTACTGCCCCTTTTTTTGTGTTTCAAGTTTTCTGTGTCGCACTTTGGTGTTTGGATGAATACTGGTATTATAGTGTCTTTACTCTTGCAATGCTTATTGCCTTTGAAGGTACTCTTGTCCAGCAGCAGTTGAGAAATTTGTCAGAAATACGGAAAATGGGAAACAAACCGTATGGTCTTCAGGTATTTCTCTTAAACTATATTGCTTAGTTAACTGAATTTAATAATTAAAATTTATTGATATTTTTTTTAACTGTTTAACTTCTTTTAATTTCTTTTGAAAGATATTTCATGCAAAAATAACTTTTTAAAATCTTTTCTTTTAAAAGTATTTTTAAGAGTAGTGTAGCCATATTGAATATGAAACCGGAAATTAAATATGAAAGTTTTTAAATTACAATTAAATTAATGTTATTTTAAGCAATGAAAATCTGTCAGATATTTTTAATTTTATCTCGGGGACTTTAATTTTATTTGGAAAGAGACCTCCAGAGAGAATGTGGCAATGAGTAAGGAGTCAACTTTATATTATAATTAGACAAGAGTATTATACTACACTTTATAAAAAGCAAAGAATAAGTTGCTTCAACCTTCTAAGGTAGAATGTAATATAACTGTTTAACCAATTGCTATAAAAATGCTGAATTATGATATCATAGTTAAAATAAATAATAAGTTTAAAATATTTTAAAATAATATTTTTTTTTTGAAAAGCAATGAATAAATAAATAAATGACCTCAGGCTTCTTTGTGTAGAGATACAATTGAATGGCCTTGCTTTTTTACTATAAAATTAATCAACAAACTTGCTACTTTATAAAATGCTATTTTAGTAGTATGCAAAATTATAAACTTAAGAAAAATGTCAAAACTGAGCAAAAATTCAATAAGTTTATTTAATAATTTCATCTGTGTTTCTGATCTCCTAAAAAGAAAATTTGGCTTGTTTTCTATTAATAGTGCTAAACTAAAATTATGATTCTAACAAGAAAAAAAATGTAGTTCCTGTGCAAAAATTTAAGTTTGTTTTCCAGGACTACTGTCATCACTTTAAAAAAAAAAAATATATAATATTGTTTTTTATTCTCCTTTAAATATTTATTTCAAGTTTATTTCCTTACCACTGACAGTTTAATAGTTAGAAAATAATTTCATTGCTAATTATCAATGCAATTAAATAATTATAATTACTTAAATTTATATTATAGATACGGTAGAACTCAGATTTTACATCACCAGTAATAACAATTTCTTGCTTTTAATGTTTTTCCAGCTTTTCCCCCTCTTATTTCTTATATCAATAATATAAAAAATCCTGCTATTTAGAATGTTCTATGATGCTGCTTCCCTGAAATACCAACATTCCGAGTCATCTTTTATCCTTAGTTCATAATTTTCACATAATGATGTTAATGAATGCAGCTGCACACATCATGAAAACTAGGTAACAGACTCATGTGGTGGTGGATACTATGTTAGAGAAAAATAACTACTTCTTTGTAATCGGATCAAATCCCTCTTTTAAAAAAAGGTAGTTTTACATCAGTTCTGGCACATAAAAAAACTGACAGCATTTTATAACAGAATCTGATATAGACTTTGTGGAGTTTTCAAAATATGATCATGATCTGTTAACTTGTGAAAATTTTGGGATTTAGTTGTCATGAAGAAGACTGAATTTTATGATCTAAAATCATTTAATAAAGAAGTAGTTAGTTATGCTGCAGAGACTAAAAATTTTCTTCTGAGGATATGAAGATTTAAAGAGAGAAATTGATGCCTTGGGATTATTGAAAAATTCATTGTGTACTTTAAAAAAAAAGAAGGAAGAATGAAAATAAACAAAAATATTGGAATTTTTTTTCTCATTAAAATAATGTAAGTTTTTCTTCAAAAAAATTTTACTTTCAGACTGTATTTAAGTATTTAACAAAAGTAATGAAATTTGTAGTCATTTAAATTTTAGTTTCCATAGATTCATGTTTCACGATGTTTTGTCCAATCTGACGAGCATCGTTAAATCAAGGTTCTACTGTATAATTATTATGATTCCATGTCTGTTTTAATGAAATGTATAGTAGACTTAAAGATGAAATCAAACACCCTAAAAAAATTTGAGAATACAAACATTAAAATCTTTTAATAATATTGAAAACTCATTGGATTGCATTTTTTCAAGGGAAACAATTTATTAATAACCACTTATAAAACACTTGTTATTCTTCAAATTTCTTTTTCAATACCTTCAATCTTAAAGATAAAACATCATTATTTTTTATTTTAAAAATCATACGTAGGAAACTGATTTGATGAGCTTTTATATAACTGAGCATCATTACAAGGATGCCATATAACGATACTAAACAAAGACTTCTAAAGATTCAAATTATTTAACAAGGAATCTTACCTTGTTTCAGTTCCAAGCTGTCTTCACCCAGTATTCTCTTCCGGTTCTTTGGTTGTAGATAACTAAATTAACACTTATGCTGAAAAATACTTTGCACAAAGATGTTTAAGAATTGTATTTAATAATTAATCATAATGAAAAAGAGGGAAAGCTATTTACAGATGAAAAGAGTTGTAGGTTGTTCACCACAAATTCTAAGATACACTATGCTGGTGGAGAAAAAGTTCGTAATTGAATGTTTCTGTATTTGTCCACTAGGGGGGGGGATCGAAACATTCTCAACAGTCGTTACTACTTTTGGTAGCTACTAAATTTCAGTAGAATTTCTGAATGATAAACAGAAGAATCCTCTAGTTTTAAAAATGATCTAAACAGGCATTATTAACATCATAAAACTAGCATTTGTGATTGTACTTGTAAAGGAAGACAATGCATATGGGAAAAGGAAAGATGTAGGAGTGATGTTAATTCCTAAGTTAAACTGTATTTACTATTATTTATTTATTTACTATTATTTATTTATTTACTATTATTTATTTATTTACTATTATTTATTTATTTACTATTATTTATTTATTTACTATTATTTATTTATTTACTATTATTTATTTATTTACTATTATTTATTTATTTACTATTATTTAACCTTAATGATTTTCCACCTGATTGAAAGATACTCTTTTAAAAAAGTTAATTTAAATATCTCTTAGCTGTTAAGTGAAATGTTTTTAATTCAGAGACTACGATGCTTTATTTTTAAATTAAGCAATAATGGTTACTAAATTTAAGCAATAATGGATAAAAATTGAAAAAAAAAAGTTTTGTTGTTAAAAGATAAATTAATGAAAACTTATTCTTTTATGAGAACAGCAAAAAAATTGCCAAATTGTTAGTATGTTTAATGACTCTTAATTAATTTACAAAGAGGTAAAGATTAATTTTTTTTTTTGAGAAGCTTAATTTATGGAGAAAAGGTACTTTTATTCACTTAGAAGAATTATGAAAAAGCAATTGATTATTATTGATGCCAATTAATTTTGATTATAGGTAATACTAATATGATGCTAATTGGTGGTTTTAGTAGGTGCTAAATGTACTTATACTGGTAGCAAGATACCTATTATAGATACTGTAAAATTTTTTTAAAGGTCTAATGAAATAAATAAATACCAGAGAAAATTGTTGATAATGGTAATTTTTGACTTTAAAAAATTGATTAGCTTTAAGCTGACTCATACTGAGGAGCGTAAGTAAGCTTTGATGGTGTGCACTTCTAAAAAAGTGTTTTGCTTAATCGAAGTAACATAAATCCCCAGAGAAGAGTAGCAAATAATCCTGAATAAACAAAAGGGAATTATAAAAAAGTGACCCTCAGTGAAATTGAACCTTGAATACCTGGGCTGCAAGCAAGTATGTTTCTACCTAGACCACAATGCTGTGGAAAATAAAGTGAAACTTTACTAGTGTTTAAACTGTTAAAAAAAATTTTTTGTGGCTTTTTTTCCTTTTTTTTTATAGTTGAGTGGCCAGATTACTTTGTTTTTGATTAATTGATAATTTGATAACTGGATTGCCAATTCTGACTAAAAAAAATTCTAATGCATTTATATTTTTAGGTATATCGTAACAGAAAGTGGAGGCCTATACCGAGTTCAGAATTAGTTCCTGGTGATATTGTGTCAATTGGTAAGAAAGTATTTCTTGAAGCATGTATTTATATTTTTCAAAATGAATGCATGTATTTATATTTGTATGATAATATGCAACAATTTTGTAATATGTTCTTAAAAATTCACCTTTCAATTCTTTGTATAAAGAGTTATTTTGCATTTTTTGCTAAAATTTTTTTCAATGTAAATTGTTCAAAGGTTGAAACTTTTTCATATAAAACAGAAATACTTATGCCACTGAAAATTACAAGTAATGAATGTTTCACATCAGATAATTTTTTTTTTTTTTTGTGATAAAACCTAACAATAAAATTAATTTTATGTTTCTTTATAGCCTGCCAAACATTTTTAAATTTCTCTAGTTTATTTATACGCTTATTTATTTTTTGTTTTAAGTGCTATTAGTTTGTCAGATAGTTTAATTAATAATCAAGTATAATCGTATAAAGAAATTTCAGTAACAAAAAGAAAACAACATAAGAACATTTAAATTTAAAAGAAAAATAAATAATTAAAGCAAAGTTTTATTTTAAAGCTTATCTCTCATGAATAGAGATTTGCTTCATAGTTTAAAAATTTTTTGCTAGCATTAAGTATTTCTTCCATTTATTGTTTTCCTCTCTTTTAACGCCCATTTTATTTGTAATTAAAAAATATTTTTTTTAATCGAATTTTAAGATTTCACAATGAAAAAAATCACTTCATACTTAATTCAAATAAATTGAATAGTTGCTCAACTTTTTGTTTAAGTGACATTTTTCAGTGCTGCTCAACAGATCTGTGTGGGCTCGGGATTTCTGAAGTTTTCTCATTGCTGATTTTTTCTTGGCAATGGTTTTTGATCTTTAAAACTTTCTAGTCTTTTTTGAGGCAGTCATTTCTCTAATTTAAATTTCTTCTACCTTTTAGATAAATGTAAAATGCTGGAAATTTTTTTTTATTATTATTTTTTTCTTATAAAAATAAAATTTTCTGAAATTGCATTTTGTATTAAATAAAAATAATGAACGACAAAGGGTTTTAAACTTACAAAACTTGGCACAGTTTTGGGCACAATGGTAAAATATGCTATTAATGCTTATTGTATTTTTTTTTACTGCAAATGAACTTGTTTTTCAGGTAGATCTCAACAGGATAACCTTGTTCCTTGTGATTTGTTGTTATTACGAGGACCTTGCATTGTAGATGAATCTATGTTAACTGGAGAGTCTGTGCCACAAATGAAAGTTAGTTCTATAATAATTTAAACTTGAATGCTTTTTATTTAATGATTTTAAAAAGTTAGTAATTATTTACTTGTTCAATGTTGTTTTTCCTTAATCCCTATACTTTTTATGCTTTATTATATAATTTAAGTATGTATGTTTAGTGTCAAGTCAAAATTACCAATAGTTAATTTTTAAAATAGCTAAAAATTAAATCAATAAAAGTTTAAGTAATTGTTTGAATGGTATTTTTGTTTGAAGTTCATGAAATCTTTTTATCTTCTAAAATTTATTTCTTAAACGTATAAAAACCTGCTAGATTATTCTTAAAAACATTCATTTATGCACTTTCAAAGTGTAAGAATATGTCTTTGGAAATATTAGTATAAATTCGGCCTAGTTTTTGACATAAGTGAGGCAACTAGAATTCTATATAAAAATTCTGTTAATTTCTTTTACAATGATAAATTAATTTTGATACTTATTTATTTTAGTGTCATATAGGAATTTTTATTATTTATATTGATAATTCTATGCTCTATTCCAGATTTTTTTAGTCATACTGATCCTTCATATTTTTTGTAATTCTTTACTTTAATTTTGAAATCAAATTATTGCGGAATGAAAGTAAATTTTTATGCTTAGATAAATTTTCAATGCAATTGTGATTATTCTGCAAGTTGGCCATCTTACTGTATATTTAAGTTGTTTTTATTTTGTTCTTAGGAACCTATTGAAGAGCTAAATTCTTCAGATTTGTTAGATTTAGATCAACATGGACGTTTGCACATATTATTTGGAGGGACTAAAATTTTGCAACATACTCCTCCTGGCAAAACTAGTCCTGGTCTCAAAGGTTTATATTTTCATATTATTTGAAAACATATGTATTTTGTTTCATTTACTTTTATTATACAAAATGTTTATTATTCAAAATCCTATACTATTAATTATTCCAAAAATATATGCATTATTATATGTATTATTATATGCATTTTTTAAATTTAAGTTTGTTTTTATTCAAAGGCACATTTAATTTATTCTATTTTTGTTCTCCAGCTACTGATAATGGATGCATAGCGTATGTGTTGAGGACTGGCTTTAATACATCTCAGGGCAAGCTTTTGAGAACTATCCTGTTTGGAGTAAAAAGGGTCACAGCAAATAACTTAGAATCCTTCTGTTTTATTTTATTTCTATTGATATTTGCCATTGCAGCATCATCCTATGTATGGATTAAAGGTTAGTTTGAAAAAGTGTCTCCTACTGTTGAAACTCTGTTTTTATTTAGAGGGCCGACAGACAAGGGAAATCAGGGAGAGCAGGGAAAAAGTCAGAAAATGGTATTGATCTAGAAAAGTGAGGAAAATGTCCAGGAACTTAATTAAAATGCCCAAAAAGTCAAAGAGAAAAGAAATAATTTTAAGTTGTTTGAGATACCAGAAAGGCAAATATTTTTTTCTGAAAATTGTTCTTTATTATTATTATTATTATTTTTTTAAAAAAATATTTTCACCCTCAATAACATTATTGTTTTTCAATATTTTTTTTTTTATATAGGCATGAGTATTATGTATTACTGAAAAATTAATAATAAAATTTATGTTATTGGTTGCGAAAATAATGAAAACTCAATAAATCTGCCTAGAAAATCAGGATTTTTTTTTTTGTTAGTGTTTGTGGCTACTCTTCCATACACATAATCTTTTACCATAGAACGATTTCTTACTCAATTATTATACATAACTGTGAACTTAACAAGTATTTGTCACTTTTTTCAGTCCTCTTTGTTTAATCAAACATTTTCTGGATAAAATATATAAACATTTCTAAAATATGTATATTTTAAGACATTCCCTAAAATTAGGATAATTTCTGAAGGAAAAAAAATCTATTTAACTAAATTTTTTACTCAGTTTATTGCTTGACTTTAATAAATGAATGAATAATAAAATAAATAATGATTTAATGAATGAAATAATGAATGAATTTATAGTTTAAAGCTTTTACTTTTGAAACATTTTTAAAAAAATATTTTTTTTCCTCAAAATCCTTTGTTTTTATTTAATTAAAGAATCTTGTTTTAACTGCCTAAAATGACTTAAATTGCCTAAATATTAAATATGTCTTTTATAAAATTTAAAATATATCGAAATATGCATCAATAAAAATCAGAATTTAATATAAAATATGATCCAAAAAGTTGCCATTTGTAAATTGTTTTCTAAAAAAAGGTTATGCTTAATTGTCTTTTGTTAAGATAATTTTTTGATTACAGATAGGGCTGCCAGTAGGTTTCTATTTAAATTAATCCTTAAAATTCCTTTTTACCACTCATGTAAAAATATACTAAACCTTTAGAAAAATAACAAAATTAGGCAAATGATTGAAATAATAAATGTGTGTCCTGACACACTCTTAAAATACTCTAACTCCTGATACACAGTAGCATCAAACAGTTTCAAAGTAACTAAATGACAGGCACATACTATCGATCAGCTTCTTTTGGCTTTCTTTATTCAGTCTCTCTGCACCTGCAACAACTTCGTTAGACTGATTCACAAATTCAGTCTTACGTCATTCTTCATATTAAATGTAGTTGTAATTGTCCAACGCTTGAAAAAACTCAGAAATTTTACCCATCCCCGAGGACGGCTTGTCCAACAATGTACCAGTCCTCCTTTGAAACTAACCCGTCGCTTCTAAATAAATAAAAATATAATTTTCTCTTATTTATTACAAACATTTATATAAATTGCACAATGAATTAGTAGTTACTAGGATTACAAATGCTAGATTACTAATAGTAAAACCTAGTATTTCTATTATGAAATAATTTATTTCTTTGATGAAATAATTTGATTAACAAAGGTTAAGTTATCTATCAATTATCATGTCAATTTATCCGATGGTACTGCGTTTTTTAAATGAATCAAATATGACGTTTGCCAGTTCCACAATCAAGCCAATGATTTACAGAGGTTTCTGGACAGAAATCTGAAAGAGGTTTTCCATTTAGGTTAATGTTCATAAATGCGTTTAACGCTTCTTGTTTAAGACCAGTAAGTAATGTGTTTTTTTGTAAGTTCATTGCTGAAAAGCCCCTTTCAACCGCTGCAGTATGCCCAGACAGAGAAAACATCAATTCCACCATGCGCAGCATGTTGCTGTATTTCGAGATTAGAGGGCCATTTTAGAAGTGAGGCGCTAGACTCTTGTAAGATAACAAAAATTGAAAATGAATCACGAACATTAACGGGAAAATGGCTGTCCGCGCGGACGCTGGATTCGAGAGATTTGTTGTCTGTGGGAAATTTTTGACCGCCGAGGACAGGCGATTTTTCGAGACCTGTAATTGTCATCATTTATCTAACAAATTAATACGCAAATTTTTTCTTTCATTCTGCGTAGATATTTTCAGTAATCTCTCCCCCTCCCCCAATGGCCCTCTTATCCCTTCCAAAACCAATATTTTTGAATGTTGTCCGTTTTGTCCTTTTTAAATGTTTTGTCCTTTAAGTCCCCTTTTAAATAACTTGAAAATCGGTTTATATATAAATTTAAATGGGTTAAAATTGCGACGGACTCTAACTTTTTGTGTGAAACTCACTGCCATCATTCACACTGTTAGAAATCCAATGACATTAGTACACTTTTTATTGTCTTTATAGATCAGTACCACAATCCTTGAAATTAGGGATTATTCACTTTTCAGTTTTTTTTACATGAGTTAAGAAAGGCCAACAACTACAAAGCTTCATCACGTCAAAATTCTCCTGCCCTTTTTATTTATTTTAAGAAAAATGAGATCAGATATGTCGCTTTTTCTGTAGATCTATAAAATATCACTTTTAATTTTTGCCTTCCTTATAAAATTAGATTTAATTAAAATTCTAAAGCTGCAAGTATTTGATAGGTCGAACTTGAGGACTCTCCACAAATTGTAGAAAATTGAGTGAAATATCATTTTGTTGTATCTTGTTGCATCTTATCTTATTGAAGTAACTTATATCACTCTATTTGTGGTATTTGAAATTCGTTAACTCTGGTATAATATAAAACACTTGATTAGTTTAAATTCTCAAAAGTGAAATTATATTAGATTGAATTTGGGGTCATGCACTCATTTGCTATTTTTACAAAATAAAAAATCTTTTATGATAGATATTAATTGTGTCAAAAATGTAAAGTAATATCTATCATAAACTAATATCTATCATAAACTAATATCAAATGTAAGTTTTTAATCTTATTTTAAATTGATTTTGCTTTCAGGAACTGAAGACCCGAAACGAAGCCGCTACAAGTTATTTTTGGAATGTGTTTTGATACTAACATCAGTTGTACCACCAGAACTACCTATAGAACTTTCATTAGCAGTTAATACATCACTCTTGGCTTTATCTAAATTGTGTAAGTAATTAGTTTTAATGAATGACATATTTGTGTATGGAATTGAATTTAAACTGTCCTTTTTAATGTATAGAGACTGCAATGAATTTGCCTAATAAGAATGGAATCTACAAGTTAAATGAAATTTTAATATGCTATTATGCTTAGATGGTTTTTTCTTGAAATTTTACATGAAATTTTTATGTCCTATCTTGCATAGATGGTTTTTCTTGAAATTTTAATGTGCTACCTTTCATAGATGGTTTTTTCTTGCATAGATGTTTATTGCACTGAACCATTTCGAATACCATTTGCTGGAAAAGTGGAAATATGCTGTTTTGATAAAACTGGGACTCTTACAAGTGATAGCCTGGTTGTTGAAGGTGTTGCTGGAATTAAGTAATTATGAATTTTACTATGTTCTTTACTTAGAAGTTTAATATATTCATTAAAAGGTTTAATATATATAAATAAAGTAATTTACTATGTATTTAAAATACACATTTATATATTGATTGCTGTGTCATTATCCTTACCATAGTGAAAACTGTACTTGATATTCCAATAAACAATAAAACTTCTCCGACTTCTTCTGATTTTTTCAAAAATGTCTAAAAGAGGAAATGTGGAAAAGTTTATGAAAAAAAAGTAACTAATTAAGTAGATTTTACTCATCTTATTAATTGCTTTAAAATGTCAATTTACGTCATTTATTGTAATAAGTTCTAAGCTTTTTATTTGAATTTGTTTTTACTGAGAGCTTTCTATATTTAATTCAATTCAAAAATATTTAACTTCTGTTATAAAGATTTTTTTATTAATCTTCATATTTAAGAACAGGACACAATTATCTAAAAAGAATTTAATATACTATTCAAAATGAGTTTAGACATGAAATAAACATTATAAAAAAATTATATAGGCGGTATTTAGGTCCATAACAGATGAAAACCTTTGTAGCCAAATTCAGTTTATATTTATAAGTGTGATATGTTTTTTCTATTTTATTTTCTTCCATAATTTGTAATAAAAAATAAAAAAAAGATCCTGCAGTATCCTATGTCTAGAGTTTTATGATTACAGTAATTTTTGATTTATCAGGATAATTTGGATATGCTTCCAGATCTTGCATATTAGAAATCTTGCATATTAGAAGAATGTCTGTAAATTTGATGAACATTTTTAAGAAAGGTTTTAGGAAATGCAAAATTATTAGAGTATAAATTGTAATAACACAAAAGAGGGAAAATGAATATTTTTAATGTTATATTTAGATTTGCTATTACTTTTTGTAGAATAAAAACTTAAAACTGATGCAAGTTTAGTTAAATAAGTCTAATACAAGTACAAGGTGTGGGGTATAATTTGCACGTTCTTTTTGTTTTTCCCCACTTGATTTATTGGGAGTTGTCTGTATAGTGCTGTTAGTTAACATGAAATTTTTTTCATTTGGTGAAAGGTGCAACACTTTTTATTTCTTTTATATTTGCAGACTAATATTTTTCTTTCCTTTTTTGTGAATAGTGGTCAGCATAAAGTTTGTTCTATAGCTGATATTCCTCCTGAAACTACTCAAGTCCTTGCAACATGTCATTCTTTAACACAGTTGGAAGATGGCATTGTTGGTGATCCATTAGAAAAAGCCACTCTAACTGCTGTGGACTGGAATCTTACTAAAGGTATTTTAATAAATTTTTTATTCCATTGGTTTAAATCAACTGATTTTTTTAATAGGTTTAAATATTTTTTTAAATAAATCTTTTAAATGTATTAATTAATTTTCATAATTTTAAAATTTGTTCTAAGTATATCGTAGGTTTCAATTAGCGAAATTGCATTAGTGCTATAAATTCCAGTACTATTGAAAGAATATTATTAATTAGCACAAATTAGAAGTATAATAAAAATCTGGGGCATTTTTATGTACAATATCACTGTGAAGAGATGCTTTTGGTTATTGTTTTCCCCTAGGAAATAAATAATTATTATAAAAAAACTACTTAATTTAAATCATTGTTCAAAAACACTTCACAACAAGATTACAAATATATCTTTCTGAAACTTAGGTTTTATAAAACATTTTTATTAATCTAAAGTTTATACAAAATGGCACAAGAAGCTGGCAATTGATAAATCCTGTTAAATCAGGTAATTTGTTTTATTTATTTTAATATTTCAGAAAGTATTTAGAATGTATATTTTCATATTAAATTTGATATATTTATTCCTATTTTTCAGCAGTAGATATTGTTAGTTTTCTATTCCATTTTTGATAAATTTGTTTTTGAAATTTGCATTTATTATGTTTTATTATTAACTAGTGTCATGTAAAATTAAGAGTGTTTTTAAAAAAATCACACACCTTGTGTTACTTATAACAAAAAAAAAAAAAAAAAAAAAAAAAAGGAAAGAAAGAAAGAATTTTATTTTCTGATAAACCTAACTTTTTCAATTCAAATTGAGTTTTTAATTTATTTTCTATGTTTATTTTTTTAAATGAGTTAAAACATTTAAAGTTAAAAAGTAATTAAATCTTTATGTGTTTTGGGATTAAGTTTAAACTTGTTTAAAGTTATGTAATTAAGAAAACTAACTTTATCAGATGAGACTAAATCCATTCTTTGTTTTTATTTCTCATACGCATCAACTTTGTTAAAACTTATATGAATTGAAGGCAAAGCATAGTAGGATATTAATTAGTAACATATAAGACCAAAAATATCTTACATAATTTATTGCTTTTAAATGTTTAAAAGTGACAGTTTTTAAATTTACTCCTTTAGTTAGCCGCTGGGAGATTTAAGAAAAAGAAACAATTTTTTTTAAATAAAACTTTCTGATACAGTTTAAGTTAAAACTTTGAAAACAGTATATGGAATTAAACAGTAGTGAATGGAATTAAAAACAGTAAATGGAATAAAAAACAATGAATAGAAATAAAAAACAGTGAATGAAATTTAAAATAACAGTGTAAGTAACTCATAAAACAATGACAGTACGTAGATTGTACTTAATGCTATGCATTTTCTTTTAATTATTGTAATGATCCCCCTCTATTTCTTATTTATCTGTTGCTCAATGACTCAACTTAATTGTGATTCCAGGCAGGACAGACTAGGGAACTTTCTCTCTTTTTTAAAAAAATGCAGTTCTTTTAATGCAAAGTAGCACTTAGGTGATATGATAGTTATTAATTATTATTAATTAAGGGTCTCAAGGAGCATGTATATGCAATCATGTGCATATTACACTTCTTGTAGCTAAACATTCTCTTGTTGACTGTGGTGTGGAAATTTGGAAATTGATGTATCAGCTCAGGTATTCTGTTCCACACTGGCTGATAGGTGTCAAATGGTATTCATGGTCAGCGTGGCATTCTTACGAAAGCCATTGAAAAGCATAGTTCTGATACATAGTTCTGATGAACAGAGCTAGAGGCTTAACAATGTTTGGGTGATGTGTATCCATGAATAGTTATTTTTTTTAATAAAATAAATTTAAAATGTTTAAAAATATGTTTTTTTTCTGAGTTATATTCATAAGCAACATCAAGTTTTGCTGTATCCGAGCTTTGTGTGCTGGACTTTTTTTTTTGTAAAAAGAGTTGGACTGTTATTTTTATTACATTCGATATACATTCACTGTTTTTTTTCATTTTAATGATTTTGTATGTAAAGGGTAAAATTCAGGTTTAAAGTTAAAATTCAGATATTGCCATCTACTGCTGTAGAATGATTTGTTACCTAACAGTGTCTTCTGTGAGCTTAAAATTTCTCTCAGGTGGGGAATTTTAATTGTGTTAATCTAATTTAAATCAATTTTGATATAAATTTACTAACTGTTCTGGGTTGATAGATATTAGGGAGATTCTATTGTATTTTAATGTAAAGAAATGACGTTACCTATATTTTATTAACGTTTTTATTTAAGGGGAAGCTGTAGTTCCTCGAAGAGGTAAAATGTCTGGCTTAAAGATTTTTCATCGTTACCATTTCTCCAGTGCTTTGCGTCGAATGTCTGTGATAGCTGGTTACAATCCTGCAGGCTCTTCAGATACTTCATACATTGCTGCTGTCAAAGGGGCTCCTGAAATTTTAAAATCAATGGTGATGCAGAGCATTTTGCATTTGCATAATTTTAATTATTTTCAGTCCAACATTTTTATGATGATGGAGTCGTTGATTCAATTTAAAATTCATTTAACTTATTTATCTTTTTAAGGCAAACTTATTCAAGGAGTAGATTTAAGACAAGGTTCTGTTCTGAGAAAAACCCTATCCTTTGTAAATTTTTACCCTACTTAAAAAGTGAGGGTTGAATCAAATACTGAGAATAAACTCACTATGATGAAATGCTTATTGCCTAAAACTAACCAACACTAATTAGTTGTTAGATTGTTACATTACAAGAAAAGAAAAAGAAATTTCCTGTAATTATAATTTCCCCCAAAGTTTATAATTGTTTTATCAACAGGATATTGTTAATACTTATTCAATAAAAAATAATTTTTTATGTCATATATTTTATAATATAGGCGATAATATATTATTATTCAATTTTTAGTGACTGTTTTAGTCGAAAAATATCGGACAAATGAATAAAGTACTTAAAAGAACATTTCCAAGAAATTGAACCAGAAAGATACTTGATAATGTAAAAACTTCATTTGTTCTAAGTAGAAAGAAATTGACATGTTTTTAGCTATCAAAAATAAGGCCCATTCTCAAAATTCACCAGACCTTAATGAGGAAAATAAAACAGAAGACTTAAAGTTGCCATTGGAAAATAAATGAAGGCAAAAAACATGTGGTGGCCAAAAGAGGAAAATCATTGCAGGTTACATTTGAAAGTGTAGTGAGAAACTCATGACTTTGACTAAGGAATCAGTATGAAAAAGGTTTTTACAATCTACAACAATAGATGAGACATCATATTTTCGATGACAGATTTAACAATGTTCTTTTCTAAATTTTTTAACATGTCTAGTTTGCCCAATGTTGCCATGGTTGCATTGACAAGCTATGTAGTAAAAATCACATAAATTTTCTATTCTGATAGAATCTTTAAGGAACTTAAGTTAAATTTTCTAAAAGGTCGTTGTTTGAGGCCCACCTTTTTAACATAAAATAATTTTTGAAGATCTTGTTGTGTCATAATTAAATTCTATTCCATGTCCGAAATTTTTTTATGCAGTTCCTACTGTTTTTAAGCGAAAGAAACCTTTCTTTTTTTTAATAAAATTATTTTTTAGATAATTTTAATGATTGCAAAACATTTCTGAGATACAATATATATCAGCTTGTATTGAAAAGTTAAGATTCTTTAAAAACATTTTTTTTTCTTCATTCAAATCATGTACAGTGCAGTTAAAAAATGCTTATTGCATAATATTTTAAAGCTATTTTTAATAATGATTTTTTAAAAGTGACGAATAAATTATATTTGTCAATTTTTGTGTTGAACATCTTTTTTTCCTTCTAGTTTCGAAATGTACCATCTGAATATGATCAAATTTATACTGAAATGTCAAGACGTGGGGCTAGAGTTTTAGCGTTAGGTCGCAGAGAATTAGGAATTCTGTCTCACCAAGAAGTAAGAAAAATATTTCCATATTTATATTTTATTTGCTATTTAGGAGATTTTCAAGTGCATTTACTTCTGATAATTTCATAAGACTTGCTTCTTTAATTGAGTTTTAATAGTCATCAGATATCATCCCTAGCACAAAAATAACTTGGGGCCTTCATTGGACCAATATTCACGAATCTTGGCTCAATAAGGGTTCAAAGGGCTGTTATTTCTCTGATATTGGCCTTATATAGAAACGTCTGATTCACCTGATATTTTACTGCTATTTTACAGCCAATATTGGCACTATACAGAATTGTCAGATTCATCAGATATTTTATATTCATTATTCAGCCAATATAGGCCGAATTTGGTAAATAATTACTAATCTTCAATCATTATGAGGCAATGAACCTACTTAATTTTAAGGTGCTGTGGCATAATTACCACTATGAAAATTAAACATCAATTCACTGGTATATAAGACATGCTAACTTTATTCAATCAAGAGGTACCTTTTAATAGATGAAGGTTGGCATGGTCGATAACTCCGCCCCCACATCGGTGACCCGGACGTGATTTGAACACGCAGTAACGCCTACTTGACGGTAATGCCTACTTCGATGGATAGCCCACATTGAACAGTTGACTTGCTACTATGACTGCAAAATGCAACACAGAAGCAACAACGAACGCTACGACATAATGTTAATACACCTCTCACATTCAGCACTCAATAAACAGCTCTCCCAGTCTTTCACAAGTACAGTAACTAGTGGTATCGAATTCTATCCCTGATAAAATTTTGGTGGGGGAGTATTGTGGCGTAACTACCACTGCGAATATTAATCATCAATTCACTGGTATATAAGACATGCTAACTTGATTCAATCAAGAGGTACCTTTTGATAGATGAAGGTTGGCATGGTCAATAACTCCGTCCCCACAGTGTTATAGATGGTAAGTAATAACTTTTAATATGTACCATAGCATGAATTATTTAGCTATGAAGTTTGATTTTTTTTTCTATAGTTTGTTTACCATATTAAGTTTTTGGACCACTAAATTAATTCCTAGGTTATCCTACTACACCGCTAACTTTTCTTTGCTAGTGTGAACCCTAGTTATATAATACAAATGCGTATTTTAAGTAAGTTAAATAAAGTTATGTGTCTTTTTATGTTAGTGTGAACTTTATGAAAATTATTATATTAGAATTAAAAATGCTTATTGTTTCAAATACCTTTTTCTCTATCCAGAAGAACAGTAGGCCAGCAGATTAGTTTATTTCTATTTTGATAAAGCAATTGCCCATTTAACACTTTTATGATTTCAATTTAAATTAACAATTTTTTTAGGCTCATGTTCAAGTTGAGTGCAGACTGATCATTTTAAACTAAATAAATTTTGTGAATATTTTTAAAAGCTTTTAAAATTTTCTGTTCATTATAATTTATCCTATGTCTTTATAGTTTCTTAGTTGCTATTACAAAACTTAATACAATTATTTCAGGTGTATTTTTTAAAAAGAATATGTTTACAGAAAAAGATTTTATTAAAATTTTTGTCGTGAGTACCTATAAAATAATTTTTTATCCTTTCAAAATTGGAAATATATATATATATATATAATAGGAAGTATTAGTTACTCTGAGTTAGGTGTTATTATTCATCAAGAATTTTGAAGTGATTTGATTCCATTTATTTTCAAAAATCTTTCCAATTGTATTTATGAAATGTAAAAAACAGAGAAAAACAAAATTAAATATTCCTGATTTATTATTATATGGATATATTATTTGCTTGTTTTAAATAGGCCTTAAAATTGCCACTTTTTTTTAAAAGTTCTAAAAAAGTCCTTATTTTTAATTTTGAGAATAGATTGGGAAGCCTGTTTAATTGAAATGATATTGATTTATATTTGACTGTTTAGTTAAAATTCCATATTCCAATAAGTTGCATGCTGTAATAAGTACAATGTAGATTTTAATGCTAGTATATTTTCAGTTTAGTTTCAAATTCTATATTAATTTTAAACTTTCTCCAAAATTTAAAAAAAAAAAAAAAACTATTTTACAAACTTATTATTTTACTGTTTTAATTTTCTTTTGTGGTTTAAACTGCATAAATAGTTATGGAATCTCACAATTGTTCCTTTTAGCATCATCTTCTAATTATGTGTACTTCATTGAAAATATTTATAAAAAAAAGTTTTTGTATGTTATTTTTAACTTGTACTTATAAAATACTTTTTGAATTTTTTAGGTTCGTGTAATGACTAGAGAAGAGTTAGAAAAAGATCTGGATTTTGTTGGTTTTGTTATTATTTCTTGTCCATTAAAACCTGATTCAAAGGCAATTATAAAAGAGATTCAAGCTGCTAGTCACCATGTAAGTATAAAAACATCTATTTCATTTAAGTAATTAACCTATTATGTACTATAATATTGAATTTTATTAATATTTTATGTTACACATATTAAACTTTGCCTCAGTCTATAATAAAACCTCTTCCATGTGAATAAAAGATTTGTACTGTGAAAGAAGACAAGACTTAACCATTGACTTGAAACAAAGTTGCAATTAAATTTCATCACAAAAAAGACACTAAACCTTTACCTTGCTTATATTTGTTACAAAAATGTATGTCTGTCTATAAGGGAACTGTGTACAAGTCAAACTTTCATATAAAAAACTCGGAGGTCTTGATAGTTTCAACATTTAAAAAATATTAAAGGTATCAAGTTAAAATAATTACTGCATTTACATTTTAAAAGATATATAACCTATATTTAATTCTTTGTTTTTTTTTAAAAAAAAGGAAAAACAACAAAATACAATGAAATGAAAGTATTTATTAGGAATCATATACAGTATGTACAATTAGCTTTGAGCAACAGTGCATAGTGTTACTGTACCCTAGCAAATTTTGCTAGTGTACTTGGTGAGCAGGATTTTTTATTTGTGTGATCCTTTTCTAACATAGAAAACCCAAACTTAAAAATGCCTTCTATAGATAATTGTTTTGTGAAAATAACAGTTAGTGCAAAAAAAAAAAAAAAAAAAAAAAACAAGAAAGAAAAAAAAATTGTGGTTAGCAAATTTGTATAAAATCGTTTTCTTTTTCATCCTTATCTTCAGAATAGAAAATGTGAAGGGAAATCAGAATCAGGTGGAAGTTTCCAATGTTATGTTTTTTTATATGAAAAATAGGAGCTCAATTAATTTGAAGTGTGGTTAAACTGAAGTGTATATTTTTAAATCTTGCATTTAATTACTTATTTTAAATTATTTTTCTAGGTTGTAATGATTACTGGTGATGCTCCACTTACTGCATGCCATGTTGCAAGAGAACTTAATTTCACAAGTTACAACCATACACTTGTTCTAACCCCTTCTCAGAAATTAGGTATTTATTTTATTTTACAAAGTAGTGTGCAATGAATTATAGGCATGCAGGTTTTGAGATAATGTTGTCTCCCCTAACCCAAAAAAATTCAAATGGATCCTGGTTCTCTCATCAATAATTGCAGAAAATATGAAATTTTTATTCACATAAAATTTTTTTTTAGTTATTTCTGAATATAATACAAATCTTACACTGATTTCATTGTTTAGTATTATGGAAAGAATAATTTTTGTCAGATGGCAAAATTAACTTGGCAGAAAAAAAATTGAGTGGAAGGGCATAATGCCTTTTCCAAAGTTGAAAAAAAAAGAATTTATAACAGATTTTTTTAAGATGTAAATCTGGTTTTTTATTTTTATTTTACATTTACCAATCAAAACTGTGCTAAAACATGTAACCGATTCTTAATATTATTTAAAAATATTGTACTTAAAATTTCTAGCTTAAAATGATTAAAATTATTAAATTAAATAAACAAAAAAAAAATATAGTTGCATTTATTCAAGCCTCACTCTTCCTGGAATTTATAAAGACAAATACCAAATTTGTCAGTTTTATATCAAATAAGGAATAAATTATTTACATCAGTAAACATTAAAAGTAAAAAAAAAAAATCTCTCATTCTAAATCATTTTTGTCAGAACAAGTTTTTATTTATTTAAATACATAAACTGCATTTGTATTAAGTTTTAAAAGTGCTTTTTTAAAAGTATTTCTATCTAAACATAAACTTACAAGCTATAATTTAAATTTTTATCATGCAGCAAATTATTTCATATACATGGCAAATGGAAATTTATTTGTCTATATTGAGTATCAAATAATAATTTATGTATTATTTCACAAGAAAAAAAAAAAAGAAAAAAACTTAAATATCAATGGAATACACACACAACCATAAAACTGCATTTATAAAAACATTTTTGACTTAAATCAACTTATTTTCTTTTTTACTCTTGTCATTAATTGATACTCACATTGAAAATTTAAATATTCTTGAATTTTTAAAAAATATTCTTGCATAAGTATTTACTAATACATTAATACTACAGTGTTTGCTATTATATCCCCAAAAGAGAGAATTTAGTGCATTAATTAAATTATTTGTTGTTTATTAGAAAATGAATGGAATTGGGTTTCAATTGATGAAAGTGTAACAATACCAGAAATTCCAGAAAAAGGAGCTGAACATCTGTACACAAATTATGATCTATGTGTCACTGGCGAGGTTTGTTGAAAATGGTTTCCTTAAAGCATTGATGAGTATGAAAAAAAAATAATGAATTTAATTGCTTACTTAAACCATTAATATAAGTAAAAATTCATTCAAAATGTAAAAAATTATTCTTGTTTAAAATTTTTTCTTTCTTTCTGAATTGAGTCATTGAATGAATTTACATATTCTAATTATTATTTATAAACTTCCTGATTGAAAGACAAAAACATTGATATGTATGTAAAAAAAGCATAATTATTATCAATAAATCATTAATATGTGTTGAAGTTTATGCATGCTGTAAAATATGTTTTAAAAATTCACGGATTTTCATTCCAAATTTCTTTTTTTCTAAATTGAGTTATTGAATGAATTTACATATTCTAATTATTATTTATAAACTTCATGATAGAAAGACAAAAGCATTGATATATATGTAAAAAAAAATAATTATTATCAATAAAGCATTAATATGTGTTGAAATTTATGCATGCTGTAAAATATGTTTTAAAAATTCACACATTTTCATTCCAAACTCTATTTTTCTAAATCAAGTTATTAAATTAATATCAAGATTATTTTTATAATTATGAAATGGATAATTTATTTACTTACAGAAGGAAAATTATATTAACACGTTTCCTTCATACTATACATTTTAATATTGTTGCATTTTCAGGGATTAATGCGTCTTTCAAGTGTGAACTATGATTTTCTGAAATCCATTATTCCCCATGTGAAAATATATGCCAGAGTTGCTCCAAAACAAAAGGTAATTAAGAAAAGTTTATTTTGTAATTCTAGAAGAAGTGATTATATTACGAAAAGTCTTATTGAAAAAAAAAATAGAAACTCTTTCAAATACATTTAGTCTGTGTTTCTTATTTATTAAAGTACAGTTCAAGTATAGACTATAAGCATTTTTCTACTAAATACCATGATATCTTAATCAACATTATTTCTATCGATTTTTTTTAAACTAGTGGGCTGCGTCCCCTGCTCGCTAACGCTCGCCAACCCCGGAAAATTGCTATTCAATCTTATATGGTTTTCTTCGCAAACTAAGCTCGCTTCCCTCGCTACTAACTTAGGTACATTGCAAATGCACAAAATTCTAAGAATTCAAAACAATCATTCAAATCCATATAACAACTTTTTTAAAGAAAAAATTACATCTTTTTATTAAATACTAAGTCATTAAAATAAATTAGAATTCAAATAAATGACATGTAATTCATTAAACCTATTAGAAATGTGCTATAGTATAAAATCTTAAAGCGCAAGAGCACGACTGAGACTCATTTTTCAATGAATAACTAATAATAATAAAACAAATAAATTCGTGATATAAACAAAAATCGTCAAATAAATTCGTAATATATAAATTCGTGAAAAAAAGCGCTTTCGACAAAATACTAAAATAGAGATCTATCAACAAAGATTACTCACTTCTGTTTACACATTTGGTGAGAATGCTTTCTCTGGTTATTTCAGTTTCCGTTTTTAAAAGCGCTATATGTTGAGCCACCTCACCGAGATTTGGCATGTGGCATTTTTAGCGGCAATCAGTGCTCGATTTTCTAGCGTTGCCATTCGGGGAGTTGTAATGAGGCTTTTTTTGTCGCCGTGTAAGAGAAATATATCTATAGATACTGTTGGCCCTTGATTATCCTATCTAATGTTGTGGAAAGATAAGCCAGATAACAAGGGAGACAGATAGGATGGACCCATATAATTAAAAATGCATGTTACACATTTTAAGATAAATTATTAATTCAAAATTACTAATTGTAAACTACACAATTATAAAGGATAAATACTAGAAAGAGTCAAACCATACCTATGTTTATAGGTTAAGAAAGTATTCGTAAATAAATCCTGGTAGAATGTATTCTAATACAGAATCTGCAGTAAACTACTATAAGGTTCCATGTGCTGAAGAGATTTTGGCTGATGGATATTTCGTCATCATTCTTGAAAATGAAACAAAACATAATAAACTCTCTCTTTTTTTTGTTAATTCAAAGCCTATATTTAATGATTCTAAGTTTTTACTTTTTTAAAGGAATTTGCAGCCTTAAATAGTTTTTTACTACTAGATTGAACAATTATCAGCATTATACAAAAAAGGTAAATGTGTAAGCTATTTCACTTAAGTCATTCTAATTAAATTATGTGTGGTGGCATAAATAATTTGCATCGGTCTTGCATTTGGTGAGATTCAAGCATCCAGTTGGATTTGATATGTACTTCAAATTTTATATTTTGTACTTAGGTGTCACATTTAATAAACAAAACTTATAATACGAACAACAAAGATTATTAACCATTCTTTTAAAGATAGCCTGTTTGTAATATTTTTTGTTTTTCTTTCAAAGGAAAATATAATAACAGAAATGAAAAGCCTGGGTTATGTGACATTGATGTGTGGTGATGGAACAAATGATGTTGGTGCTCTTAAACATGCTCAAGTTGGTGAGAATAGCATTTAGTTTACTCAATCCATAGTGCATCTTGATATTTTTTTTATTATCTAATAATATTTTGTAGTCGAGAAAATGTTAATTTTATTCGATTTTTAATTAGGATTTCAATTTCCTCAATTATTAGGGATCTCAAGTTCCTCAATTTTACTACTTTTTCATAGGTTGTTTCCTATAGTTTACGGTGCAACTGTGAAATTAATTTATCTAGTTTGGGGTTTATGTTTATTGCTATCAATATTCAACTCCATAGTCTTGTAATTTTGAACTAGACCCAGAAGGCATGGGTAGTCTTGGATCAAGCAACAGGGGCAAACTAGTCTTTATGGAGGACATTTTGATGGATCTACCTACACATATTCATTACATGGTAAGGAAAACCACTAAAACCTTCCATGGTTAGACCAGCAGCAAGAGAATTCTGACCTATGATCCATCTACCTCTAGGAGTATTTTACATCAGCACAGTGGTTACAGCAAGAATTAACAAACAACTGTAATGTTAAAAAGATTTGCAAACTTTTTTAAATAAATAAATTTGGCAGCTTTCTGTCAATTTTCTATCTAGATAAAATATCACTAAAATCAATGTATAATTCTTAATTTTAAATTTTTTTCATTAGTCCAAGTTCAAAAAATGCAACATTGGAGTAACCTCACAAACATTAATAATGTAGATGAAAAATACTTTTCATTTAGGCTTATATTTTAAGCTTATTTATAATTGGCACATAGAGTGTTGGCTAAAGATGGACAAAACTGATCCTACATAATCTTGAACAACTTATGCAAGATCACAACATATGTTGTGTTGTTTCTTTGGCCATTTGCCAATACTTGCTGAGCCTGCTAGAAATCAAACGAATTTTTAAAGCAGAGGGTGCATTTCTTATTTTTTCAGTGGAGCGATCTTTGACCAAGAATATAACTTTCCCCCCACACGTCACAGCCTGTTTTTTTTTAACGGACCAAATTAAACTCCAGTCTTTCATAAACAGATCATAATTTTGACCTGAACTAAAGAACGATCAATCTTTAATTTAGGATGTGCTATTGGTTTTTTATGGGAACTTAGAGGACTTTGTGACCATGACAGATTTAACGTGCACCAGTCATCATTTAAAACACAGGAATTCTTTGGTTGGTAGGATTTGAACTCGCATTCTCACAAGCTTACCATCCTACCCACCTAGCTATCCTGGCCACAAAAGTTTTGAAAATAGCATCATATTTACTTAAAAAGGGAAAGTGATTTTTTTCATTAAAATACTATTTATTTATTATTTTTGTTAACTTTATATATATGATGCTTGGTAAGAATAGCTAGATTGGTACCAGCTCAAGCACTTTCCGTGTCATCTGCTCAGGATAAAAATTATGTGGCAATCTGACCATGGGTATTAAAATATAGTACCTTAAAAAACGGGACTAGGTGCTTGGTAATGGCTGGGTGATGTGTAAATATAATTCAAAAATGAAGCAAGGATAGATTTTGTGCTGTACTCAGATAAAGCTAAAAAACATGAAGAAAGTGCAAATAATGCAGCATAAACAAGCAGTTTCAGTTCTATAATATAAAACATTCTTCAGTGTCAAAAAACTCAAAATAAAGGAAGAAAACACAGAGAGGATAAAGAAAATTGCAAACTAGTTACAACAAGGAAGAAAATAAATTGACCAATAAGAGAGGGGATTTGCTTGATTAAGATAATAAAACAAAGAAAAATATAAGAAGCAGGTCTCACGGGGTTGGATGGCAGGGTTCTTGCTGTCCTAAAATGTCCTAAAAAAGTGCTAAAATTTTTCCCCAACTTCTTTAGGGCCTAAAAAGTGCTAGAATTTCTTCTGAGTGCTAAAAAAGTGCTAAATATTTTTTATTTTGGCGTTTTGAATTTTTTTTTGAGTGATCGGATTCCTTAAATCGGTTTCCCTAAATCCTTAAATTCTGTTGCCTTCAGCTCTCCTGCTGCCTCCATCTTTTTAGAAGATTGTTGGGCTTTGGGGAAAGAAGTTCCTTCTTCTGAGATTTTATGGGCTTTAAAAGTTGTAGAAAGCTACTATTCTTACAATTTTTCCAAAGACACTGGAAAATTATTTAGTACAATGTTTCCAGACAATTCAATAGCACGTCATTTCACCTGCAGTGAATCTAAGTGTGCAAATCTCTGTCATTTTGGACTTGCACCTCATTTTAGCATGCTACTTCTGAAGTGCATTGATAATGCCAAGTTTTATACATTGCTTTTTGATGAGTCTTTGAACAAAGCGTCACAGCAGAAGCAGTTGGATATACATATCCACTTTTGGAACCCAGTAAAGAACATTGTAGAGACGCGATACTTAACATCAGCTTTTCTGGACCATTCTGTAGCAGATGACCTTTTAGCCTGCTTTTATGCATCAGTCAAAAATGTAGACCTTAAGAAATTATTGCAGATTTCTATGGACGGTCCTGCTGTCAATTGGAAGTTTTATAATAATATTCAAGAAGATTTGTTAAAAGAACATGGTGTTCAATGCAATGCAATAGGAAGTTGTGGGCTTCATATTTTAAATAATGCATTCTACAAAGGTGAATCTGAAACAGAATGGCTCATTGGTTCCATCCTGAGCTCAATCTTCTATCTTTTCAAAGATTCACCCACAAGAAAAGAAGATTTTATTAATCAATCAACTGAGAACAAATTACCACTAAAATTTTGTAACCACCGTTGGCTGGAAAATGCACCTGCAGCTGAAAGAGCAATATTGCTTTGGAATGATCTGAAATCTTATGTGAAAAATGTTGGCAAGTTTAGAAAAGTGAAATGTAAATCCTTTTTAACTTTACAAGAAGCAATAAAAGGCAAATTAATTCTTGTTAAACTGAACTTTTTCTTAAATGTGTCGGAGCTAGTTTCACCTTTTTTGAAACTGTATCAAGCAGATCGGCCACTTTTACCATTTTTTGCTGCAGATATCCAGGATTTGGCATTATATAGTGTGCAATTATATAACATTCTGAAGCCAGAATCTACAGAAAACTTAAATTCTCTGGAGAAACTGTGCCATTTTAATTTTTGTGATGAAAAGAATTATGTCTCTCTGACAAAAATCAGTGTAGGTTTTAAAGGTGACCAAATTTTAAAGCAGTTGGCCTCAAAAGTTATTTCTGACCGGGATCATATTAATATAAAGAAAGATTGCAGAAAGTTTATCACCAAAATGTTAGAAACTTTACTAGAGAAATGTCCAATAAACTATTCTGTTAGAAATGTTGCTTGCATCAATCCAAAATTAATGTCAGAAAACAAAAGCAAGTGTGTTCTAACAATGAGAAACATATTAAATTACTTAAGTCAAAAATAGAAAATTGAGGAAAAAGATTGTGACAAAATTAAGCTGCAATTTGCATCATGTATAGATTAATTATGTAATTTTTACTTCATGAATCGTGAAACACTTTATTTGTATTTTTTTAATATCATGTATAGATTAAGTATGCTATTTTTACTTTACATCAAGAGCTAATTTTTTTTTCATAGTCCTAAAAAAGTGCTAAAAAAGTCCTATTTTTTTTTTTAAATAATTGAGCTAGAACCCTGGATGGGAACTCCAGGTGTAGAAATTCAAAGAAAATATGTTTTCAAACATTAATAAAAAAGTTCTTGAAAGGTCAATGAACAAATACAGCCATTATTTTTCAAGTGGAATAAATCCATTTGGAGCTGAAATGTAGTTTGTTTATTTAAATTTTTGGAATTTTAATAATCACTTTTGTATTTTGATGTTTTCAAATTATAGTGTTAAAAACATCACCCAAATTGATTAACCCTTTGCCAATGTTTTTCAATTCATTCAAACACTAACCCCTTAAAGCCTCAGGCTTATACAACTTTTCAAATGGACTTATTCCACTTTCAAAAAGAATGGTACAGTTATTAGAATTCCAATTAGGACTGGGCTATAAATCGATGTATCGCGACATATTGATTTAACGCCTATATCGGCAAGTCGATACACCGACTTTTGTTCCAGGCGATGCATCAGAAATCTGATTTAAGTCTTCGAGGAAAGACGATATAGCGATATAAGACACGCAAGAATCTTCCCTTACTATGTATAAATCCCGATGCCGACTCGGGGTGTTCGTTTTGTTATGTGGAAATGGCCTTGATTGATTAGCGGTAGAATCAGAACTAGAGTTTTGAGAATACTATATTGTGATCTCGCATGTTCGTTTTCGAGCCTCTTAGTTTTTTTCTTTGTCGCGACTTGATATCATTTCTTGTAGATTATTTTCAGTGGGACTAACTTCGTGATCGCTGCCATTGCCTTGTTCTGAACGCAATCTATTATTGAATAGAATTTATAAAGAGTTTCGTCATTAATTAGGTAATTTTTTTTCAACAAAACTTTTTCTTATTTTTAAATGTGAAAATTTTCTAATATAAGGCGCCCATAAAGAATTAAGTTACAAAGTAATTAAATTTGTTAGGTTTTTTTTTGGATAAAACTTCTTATAATTTAATGGGTTTTTATTACTAATTTTAAATGTATAAATCTTGAGTTGCTTTTATTTTTAGAAATAAAGTTAAAACAAAACTTATTTTTTGTCATTTGAATTTGGACATAAGTCAATCAACTTCGTTTATTCAAAAAAATTTGAAAGGTTTGCGAATTTTATTCATTTTTTTTTCGTTTTATTAGAGAGTACAATCAGTTTTTTAAAATTTTCTTTTAATATTATTCTTTTAATAAAGGAATAATATTATTAATTTATTCTTTTAATATTAATTAGCTAAATATATTATCGAATATCACAATTCTTTTGTTTTTATTTTTAAGAATTTAAACCTTACTTTGTTTTTCATTCATAATTCGGCCATTATTCAATTTAATGTAATTATTTATGCGAAATAATAATAATAAAAAATAGTGATTTAAAAGCGTTTTATAATTTTTTTTTTTTGAAATTTATTTAGCACTTTGTTTTGAACATACAAATAATTTTTAACGAACTTATTTTTTAAATTTTCTTTTTATATTGTTAGGTAAATATATTGATAAATTTCTATTTTATTTATTTTTTCATTATTTATTTTTATCACAAACGGGTTGGTCGCTATGGCCTCCGGCCCCGCGCCAACCAACCAAAATCACCATAGTGATATTTTTCCTTCACTTGTTGCTGAGGTTGGCAACGAGTGACTGAGATGGATGCCATGTGTTTTAAAATGTAACCAAGTAGTGTGTGTTTAAAAGGGAGATTAAAAAAACTATCTCCTACAAATGTACCATGAATAAATTTTGTTTTAACATTTTTAATAAAGTCTTATAACTGAAGCTTTTAAAAAGTGTTATAATGGCGCACCAACTAGAGGCCCGGATCCCCGATAATCCGATTTTGTGTGTGATAGCGTCACCCGAAAGATCGTTCTTCAACGGTCTTTTCTTTTTATTTTGTTTCTTCTTCCGCTCGCTGCAGCTGTGCGTGTGTGTTTTTTGTTTTGTTCGTGTTGTTGACATTGAATAACTGTGATTCTTTTTTTTTTCTTTCGCCTTTGGGGAGAGAAAAATGTTTCTTCGGTGGTTTGAAATAACTTTTACAGCTCTTTCAATGATTTAACATAAATATTTTGATTTGTTTTATTGCTCTCAATTTATAAGAATACTTAATCAGTAATTGTGTTGTTATTTAAGTGTTTTAAGTAATCTATTTTAAAATAATTTTGCTTACTTGCATTACCTATATATGTTTATTAGAAATGTTTTATAACTGGTTAATAATTTAAAAAGTGCTCATGTATTTCATTTATGTGATTAAGGTATTATATTTACTAAAATAATTCTGATTAAATTTTGTATTGTAAAAGTTGGTCAAATATGCTATAAAAGTTACCTCTCTAAGATCATTTTGCCATAACAATTACAGTATTATTTTAATTCTCTAAAGTATGCCCTTGTGCAAGAATCGCCCCAGTGTTTACATTAAGTGTTACTAATCTAAAGTATGCCCTTGTGCAAGAATCGCCCCAGTGTTTACATCAAGTGTTACTAATCTAAAGTGTGCCCTTGTGCAAGAATCGTCCCAGTGTTTACATACAAAGTGTGCCCTTGTGCAAGAATCGCCCCTGTGTTCACATTTATAATCTGTGCTCTGAAAATAAAAACGTTTTCTTTTGTTTATTGAAAGATGACGTTCTTTGGAAAAGCTCGTAAGGAGGATTTAATTCTCCTTGCTAGTGAGTTGGGTGAAGATGTCACCCCTGATTTTAAAATTATTGATTTGAAGAAAGTTATTACCTCTAGTGATAACTATGAAGAGGAGTTTGTAAAAGAAATGCTTAACACGATCATTTCCCAAAGACAGGATGCTGCTGAGGAGAAAAAGAGAGCTGCTGAGTTAGAAAAGGTCACCATCGAGAGCAACGAAAGAATCAAGACAGAGCAAATGAAATTGGAACTGGAAAAGATTAGACTCGAGATAGAGGCAAGACAGTGTGGACCCTCCACCAATACTGATGGTTTCCGAAGAAAACCTGTGATTGATTTGTTGTCCTTAATGCCCCGATTTGATCCAAATAATAACGACATAAACCTATATTTAGTGCTATTTGAGCGCCAAGCTCAACTCAGTGAAGTTCCTAAAGAATTTTGGGCATCCAATCTTATTGGACTGCTGCCCTATGATGTTGCGCAGCTAATTGCAAGAGAGAGTGACGAGGTTGCTAGCAATTATGACAGAGTAAAACTACTACTTCTAAAAAGATTTAAATTGACGGCAGAAAAGTTCCGCCAGCTGTTTGTGAAGCATAATAGGACTAACTCTTCGTCTTGGCAAGATTTTGCCTATGAACTTAGGAACTTTTTCCAAGGTTGGGTTAGTGGTTTGGAAATAACCACCTTTAGTCAATTAGGAGAATTGATTATATCTGACCAAATTAAACGCAAAGTGCCGGCAGATGTAAAAGATCATTTTATTGATGAGTGGTGCCAGTTGAACACTGTGGAAGGGCTTGTCAAACGGCTTGACGACTATGAAGCTGTAAGAGTGAAGAGGGAACCAGCCACTTCAAGCTCCACTGCCCGAGTTGACTATAAAAGATATTCGAAACCAAGTAGAAGGGGATACCCTGATACAAGACCGAATTTTCAAGAACGTTCTAGGCCGGAAAATTTTGAACTTCAACCAAAGTTAACATGCTATGGCTGTGGAAGACCAGGGTACATCAAGGCAAAGTGCCCTACCTGCTCTCCAAATGTTTGTGCAAGTGCTATCAATCTGCACGCTTGTCATATTTCTTCCTCTCCCATAGCACTGCTTGATGTTGAGATTTCTGACATCAAGGCCAGAGTTTGTGCTGATACAGGAGCAACCCGCTCCATTGCTGGAGAGACATTGTTTAAGATGCTGAAAGAAAAAGGAGCCCAATTCCAAACTAAAGAGGTAGTCATGACTTTAGCTGATGGAAGTCAGACTACAGTTGAAGCATGCGCCACCCAGGTGCTGGTTAACATTGAAGGTAGAAAATTCAATCATGAACTGTTAGCCCTGCCCGAGGCTACTGGAAATAGAACTCTACTGGGGAATGATTTTCTGGAAAAGACTGGTATCGTCCTAGATATCCAACGTAAAAGATGGCACTTTGGTGATGAACCTCATCATAAAATCTATTTCCGGAAGGATATCCATAAACCTGGTTTATCCATGAGCAACATTGTGGCAAATGAATGTAGCCTACGAGAAAATGAAGGAGAGCCTCTGACCCCAGAGCAAAGACGAAGGATTTCCATACTTCTCAGTGAATTTGTAGATACCTTTAAACCAGGGGGAGACCCTACTCCCTTTGCCGAGCATCGAATTAATACTGAAAATCATGCACCAATATCAGTTCCGCCATACAGACTGTCACCAGCCAAGAAAGAAATTCTTAAACAAGAATTGGATGATTTGTTAAAAAAAGAAATTGTAGAAGAGAGTGAATCTCCCTATGCAGCTCCCGTTGTGTTGGTTCCCAAACCAAATGGTAAACACAGACTCTGTGTCGACTATAGAAAGCTTAATGCTGTGACTGTCACAGACTCCTATCCTTTGCCAAGATTAGATGATCTCTTGCATGATGCTAAAAACATAGGCTATATTTCCACTATAGATCTCCAGTCCGGTTATCATCAGGTGAAAATTCATGATGATGATAAAGACAAAACAGCGTTTGTAACTCCTATGGGTGCTTACAGATTCAAGAGGATGGCATTTGGGTTAAAAAATGCCCCTGCAACGTTTCAGAGACTAATGGACCGTTTTAAAAATGGACTCCCCTCAGTAAAAATTCTCATTTATTTAGAGGACATAATCATCATGTCACCTACTTTTGAAGATCATCTAAATGATCTAACTCTTGTGTTCAAAAGACTAGCCCAATTTAAATTGAAAGCTAACCGCCTAAAGTGCAATTTCGCTTGCTCTAAGGTAAAATACTTAGGTCACTACATAACTACCCGAGGACTTGAAGTAGATCCAGAAAAAGTAGAAGCTATAACCAAGCTTCCTGTCCCTAAAGATATAAAGCAGGTTAAATCCTTCCTGCAAACCTGTTCATGGTATCGTAGGTTTATAGAAGGCTTTTCTACCCTGTCGAAACCATTATGTGAACTTACAAAAAAGAATGCTGCTTGGAAGTGGACTGAGCAGGAACAAAAAGCTTTTGCTGCCCTGAAAGAGAAGTTGGTTTCTTCTCCCATTCTGAAACAAGCTGATCCCGACCAACCTTACACAATAAGAACTGACGCCAGTGGTTATGGATTGGGTGCTGTTCTCTTACAGGGGGAAAATGAAAAAGAACACCCTATAGAATATGCTAGCCGTCTTTTGACATCTGCAGAGCAAAATTACTCGACTACAGAGAGGGAAGCTCTAGCTGTTATTTGGGCTTTGAATAAATTTAGAGGGTACATTGATGGTGCCCAGGTGACAATATCCTCTGACCATCAACCCTTGAAGTGGTTGTTAAGTATTAAATCTCCATCAGGAAGGTTGGCCCGATGGGCCTTGCAACTACAATCTTACAACCTGAATATACAGTACATCCCAGGAAGAAACAATGTCATTGCGGACATGCTGTCTCGCCCACCTTGTGTTCATGAAGAGAGAAATCCTTGTTGTCTCTGTTCAGTTACAATTGATCTTCCAACTCGATCACCAAGTGATATACGCACTGAACAGCTGAAGGATAATGATTTACGAAAGATTATAGAAGCATTTGAAGATCACTCAGATGAAGTAGACCTTAATCGATGGACTGAACGAGGATATATCATGAATCGGGGAGTTCTCTATAGATACTCCCATGATAGTGACTCGGACGAAGCTCAACTAGTAGTCCCTATGCAAGAAAGAGGTCAAATCCTTAAAGAATTTCATGATGCGCCAACTGCTGGCCATTACGGTATAGAAGGTACCCTGGATCGAATCTCCAAAAGATTCTTTTGGACTGGTATGAGAAGATTTATCACCGAATATATTAAAAACTGCGTCGAATGCAACCGGTATAAAGCTTCCACTCAAAAGCCAGCTGGTCTTCTTCAGACTCCTGTACATAATCAAAGATTTGAAAGCCTATCCATAGACCTATTTGGTCCATTGCCCGAAGGTAAAGATAAAAAGAAATGGATCTTCATCGTTGAAGACTGTTCAACTAGATGGGTTGAGCTATTTGCTTTAGCCCAAGCCACAGCTAAGGAGTGTGCAATCACTCTGTTGGAGGAGGTGATCTTGAGATATGGATTGCCTAGAAGAGTTATCAGCGATAATGGCTCACAATTTGTGAGCAGTGTAATGCAACAGCTTTGTTTTCTGCTTGATATTAAGCAATGTTTGGTGCCGGTATACCATCCCCAAGCAAATCCTGTGGAAAGAAAGAACAGGGACCTGAAACCTCGCTTGGCTATTCTTGTTGGCCAAGAGCATAGAAATTGGGTTGACCACCTACCAGTCATCCGATTCGCTATGAACACATCAAAGTGCGAAACGACCGGGTATACTGCTGCATACCTTCAGTTTGGACGAGAGCTCAGGACAGTTCAAGAGGTAAAGCATGATATTCGAACGGTTATCCAAAACGATAACTTTGTCCCTGAGATAACCCCGTATCTCAGAAAGTTTTCTTCTATCCTCTTGACTGTTAGAGATAATGTAGAAAAATCCCAAGATCGGCATAAAACATATTTCGACTCAAAACGTCAGCAAAACACCACTTATGCTGTAGGTTCGAAAGTGTGGGTGACTCTACATCCACTCAGTAATGCTAAGAAAGGAATTACTGCCAAATTTGTACCTAAAAGAGATGGGCCGTATCTCATACTTCGAAAGAAGTCGCCAACCTCCTATGAACTTGCCCACCCAGACAAGCCATGTGTTCCTGTTGGGACCTACCACACCTCAGCATTGAGACAATGCAACTCTGATACACAAGCAACAGAACCTATTTTACCTCTCCGAAGGAGAGGCAGACCAAAGATGAATTCTGATTCCTCCCCGGGACGTAACCTCGGAATCAGAGGGGGAGAGTATCACAAACGGGTTGGTCGCTATGGCCTCCGGCCCCACGCCAACCAACCAAAATCACCATAGTGATATTTTTCCTTCACTTGTTGCTGAGGGTGGCAACGAGTGACTGAGATGGATGCCATGTGTTTTAAAATGTAACCAAGTAGTGTGTGTTTAAAAGGGAGATTAAAAAAACTATCTCCTACAAATGTACCATGAATAAATTTTGTTTTAACATTTTTAATAAAGTCTTATAACTGAAGCTTTTAAAAAGTGTTATATTTTTAAATTAAGAAATCTTTCGTTATTTGCGTGATCCTTTTTAGAAAATATAACAAAACTTGCGTTTACTTTTTCATTTAGAATTTGAACATTACAATCGAACTTAATAATTATGTAATTATCAAAGTTATTTTTATATGGCTCATTTAGTAAAATTATTTTTTATGGCTTTAAACTTTTTTTTCTTCAAAATTTCATTCGCTTAAACTAATTGATTTTCAAATAATTCATAAACCTATCGTTTTAAACTTTCTTTTATTTCTAGTTAAAAGCTTAGTAAAGTTGCCTAATAATTACCTAAATTAATTAATAATTTAATTAATTAATAATTTAAGTAATTAGGTACTTAATTAGACTGCTAATACCTTATAAACGATAAAGAGGTGCAAATATTTCATTCTGTGTCTACACATTTTTTCAATAAATATTTTAAGTAAGTTTTGTGCATAGTAGTCAATTTATTTAATATCTTTCTTAAGCAAAACATATATATCTTCAAACTTTTAAATTGATTTAAATCAATTTGAGTACGGAGTTTCGATAGAAATCTGACTTTCTGTGCCTTACAAGTAAATGAAATTCAAAAATACTATATCGCGATACATCGCTATATCGCGATGCAAAACTGATGATGCATCACAATATAAAATTTCTAATATCGCCCAGTCCTAATTCCAATATCATGAATTTTATCATACCACAGTTACTTTTCATTCAAAAAGAAATAATGTCAAAGACTGTAAATAGTGCATAATCGGATAATGAGTTGTTTTGAATTTAGGTGTTGCTATTTTATCTGGTGCACCAGAGAGACCTCACCAAAAACGGAGAAAGAAGGACGAAGATGGTGTAGACAATAAAGCTAAGAAAACTGACAGTATAGAAAATAATGCTATTTCTAAGTTAGAAGCTATGGCATCCAAAGGAAAAGTGTCTAAACGATCTGATAATAAAAATAAAGCACGCAAAGAAGATAATTTAACAGAAGCTCAGGTAATGTTAGTTTATTTTGTGTTTGTTTAAATCAGAACTTTATGTGTAGTCCTTTAACATGTGTTTCTTGCACCATTAATTGTAATTAAATTTATGTATTACCAGAATCCTGTATTATAAGCTATTTTCTTATAATCTGCCTTTAACATTCACCCTGATAGAGAATGTCACAAAATCAGGGTTGACAAATATAATTATGTAAATACCAAAATAGCTGATATTTGTTATATAGAAAGTTGTCAAAATCTTCCAGCAGCAGTTCACTCAATGTTCATTATTCTGTTCATTGTTTTATTTGTCTGTAAAGTACCTATAATAGTACAGTAATCAGTTTTATTTGAAGATTAGAATACAATTTTAGAATACAATGCACCTCAAAATACAATTTTATTAATGCCTTCTTTTGAAAGGGTAAGAATTTATTTCAATATTATCACTTGCAAGATCGTTTTTATAGATTTTCCCTTTCTTAGTAAAGGCATAAGTTTCTTCTACTTCGGGCAAAGCTAAATTGTTATTGTATAAAATTCAAATTTTATGCAATCACAATTTCACAAATTAATCAACATTAAGTTTTTTTGTATAATTTTAAAATACCTAAATTTTTCTGGAGGTATGTTAAATGAAGCTTAATTTTTACAACTCTTTATCTATACTACTCTCTATCTCGTATAATGTCTCTGTGACTTAGTTGGGGTCGTAAACAAATTTAGACTTAAAATGAATCTTGTTAAGATATGATGCCTCAGATTAGGGAGAGAAGGGGGGGGGGTTTCTCCCCCAGAGATATACTCACTGGAGCAGTGGAGTGATGAATACAGTTTATTTTTTAAAAATTTAAATTAGATAAAAGTTAATAATTTGTTCTTAGTACTGCTTTCATCAACTAAAAAAAATTCCTAATTTTTTTTCTTCGTATATTGTATGAAGAGAAATATGAAATATGTAGCCTGCCAGTAGATTTACACGAACAAAAATAAACCAAACTTTAGGAAGATAAGTTTTGAGTCTTATCGCTTTCTTCTTTGTAAGTGTTCGACCAGACCGGATTGTTTGCATGCATAGTTGAATTGAAAAGTAATATAGCTAATTAAATAAATGCTTTTAAGAATAATTTATTGCACAATTAATTTTATGCCATATAAAATTATTTCTTTATTATGTCTATATACTGATTAACAAATTATATATATATACATCAAATTCATTATTGCTGGCAATACTGATTTTTTCCTCCAAGTTTAAGAAAAGATCATTTTCCTTAAATACAAATAAAAATTTTTTTAAATACGAATGCAATTAAATTTTTTTCTGAGTATGAAAAAATATTGTAAAAATGTGATAAAATTTTCTTCATTTGTGAAAATCATTCTGCTATTATATGTAAAGTTTTTCCTCTTTAGAAAAGACTTCACAAACTTCTAAAAGAAATGGAAGAGGAGGAACCTCCCCAAATCGTCAAACTGGGAGATGCTAGCATAGCGGCACCTTTCACATCTAAAATGTCTTCAATCCAATGCAGTGAGTTGGTAGAAATATTTATTCTTTTGTGCCACCCTAACAGATTATGTAATGTTTTTGAATGAAATTCATAACCTTAGGGGGATTCATACATGATTTCACACTTGTATGGAAGGGAGGTAATTTGTGAAATACTGACACAGAGGGGGTGACATTCAACAACAAGAATGTGAATGTGAAAAGAAATCAGACATTCCACATTTTGATTAAAATAAAAGTTTTAAAATCAATTCTCCAAATATCTGTATATTGTTTGTTTAATATTTTTTTTTATCAAATTAAATGTGGGACAAAGGAGAGGAGGGTGTCAAAAATATTGAAAAAACATGTGCTACCATTTATGGATTATAGATAATTATATTGTTTCATGATTCCTATTTAATGTTAAATCAAAAAACCGAAAATCATAAACATCAGACCAGAAAATCAATCATTGTCAACCAAGCATAAATGTATGGTTTGCTGATAGTATTTTTCATATTTTGATTTAGATCTTTTAGTTTGTGCTTCTGTCACGAAATTTTTTCGCAATAATTTAAAAACTAGCATCCTCTTTAATTTTTCATCAAATTTATCTTTAATTTTAAACCTGTAAATTAAAACATAATGATTAAACTATGATTTATATTTTCGCAATAATTTAAAAACTAGCATCCTCTTTAATTTTTCATCAAATTTATCTTTAATTTTAAACCTGTAAATTAAAACATAATGATTAAACTATGAATTATATAATGCTTAATTCGCATTTTTCAATGAAATAAGCAATATTTTAAATATTGTATTTGTGAAATATATATTATATGTAACTCCTTTTTTTCAGCTTTCTCATGGTGAGGCGTTTAAAATGTTGGCAAAATTATTGAAAATTCTGAAAACTTTAAACTTTAGTTTTTAAAAGTAAACCATTCTATGAAATATTTTGCAAAAAGTGTGGTAGTTGACTACCCTATAAATAATGATTCTCTTTTTTTTCTGGAGTGACATTAATTCATCTGCTGCACTGTATTAATATTTTAAAATTAAATTTTATAATATTTTTTAAAAAAAGTTAAAATTTGTTCTTTTTATCAATTTGTTTTTAAATTCAGAAAAGTTTAGAAATTGTTGAAAATTATAAGAGTTAAAAACATGTTTTGTTTGATGTAAATGTAAGCACATATTTAATGCTTCTTATTTAATGTAAAATGAAAATAAAAATGAAAAATTATGAACATCTGTTATTTGTGCTGGTACCCACTTAGAGTGTTTGTCATTTAATTTTTATTTTACAGTTTGCCATGTGATAAAGCAGGGACGATGCACCCTTGTTACTACATTACAGATGTTTAAAATATTAGCACTGAATGCCTTAATTCTTGCTTATTGCCAGAGTGTTCTCTATCTGGATGGCATAAAATTTAGTGATACTCAGGCTACGCTGCAGGGACTACTCCTAGCTGGTTGCTTCTTATTTATATCCAGGTCAAAGGTATGTTTTCATTTATGCTGAAATAGTAGGTTTTCTATATTGGAAAGTTTTTCTGTTTGTAATTTAATCTGCAAGGCAAAATGGGCTAGCATGGACAATATTGTTGAATTCGCTAAGAAAAGTAAACTCAGCATCATTTTTAACATAACTTGTATTTTCTTTTGTTTATTAAAATTTTAACTCTTATCTTCATTTAGAATCAAACATAGTTAAACTTAACTCTTTTAATTTTTGGTCTTTTTTTTTATCAGCTTCACAATTGTCTATTCTGTTCATTAAACTATTCTGTCTATTCTGTTCAGTGCATAGCATTTTTAAAAAGTGCTTAAAGGTGCTAATTTTCGATTTTCATTTTTTAAAAGCCCTTAAGCCAGCTTTTTTCATTGGGTATTTTTAACGAGTGCTTAATTTTCCCTTTACTACGATGGTTTTCGCCACATATTATGAAAAAAGACATTGTTCACATTGTTCTATTCACGTACATTGTCTATACAGTAAATTGTCTATTCACGTTTACACACTTAATTCAACACCAATCCATTTTGGCGTACCATTGGTCCGTAGCATATGAAAACGCCATTCGTTTTACATGATTCAAAATTTCATGAATTTTGACAATTGTAAAAAACTATGCCAAAAGTTTTTTTTGTTGACATGACCGTCAATAAAACCGTCAATTGTCAAAAACTTGCCAACCTTGCCTAATTATATATATTTTTAAAGTGCTTAAAAATATTTTTAGCTGCTTGAAAGGTGCTTATTTTTTGTTGAGAAATTTGGCTGTGCACCCTGTTAAAGCTTTTAAGTTTTTAAATTTTCGGAAAACTTTCACACTTTTCTTGACAGCTTTCTATATTACCTAATTGGCCTATGTACTGTAGCCATTTAATACATTAAGATTACATTTGCTTTATTTTTTTTCAAATGTTGCTGGAATAATGAGAAATTTGTATTTATTTGCAGTATTGCATTTATTTTCACATTGTTCTCACCTTATTGATTTTTTTAATAACCGCGGAATAGCTTCCTATGAATCAGAACTCCTTTCTGATTTATCGGCAACTGATACGATTATGAGGGATGATTTCTGGCTGGGATTTTAATCCCCAAAACCCTATTAGGCTGTGTCACTCTTATGTATAACCCCTACTGTATGAAAACTTTATAACATAAACATGTTGACATGAAATTATGAATAAAATTCAAAATTTTCTGATTTTGTTTAAAAATAATTTTGTTATTTTTAAAGATGTTAAAAAATAACCAAACACTATTCCGAAATAATTTATCCTACATATTTCAACAGCTATAAAAATCATCTTTAAATTCAGTTGATAAAGATCAGATGGTGGTAATTTGGAATTTTATGAAAGGACTCACAAATTAATTTTTGAAAAGTTATACTTTATGTTAATTAACCTGCAGTTTCTACCAGTTTTTCTCAGTCTTTCATATTTATATTAATATAAATACGTTAATCAACAGTTGTAGTAGTTTTATTTAGTAATATAAACTTATTTATTTAAAACATATTGTTACTACCATTCCATTATTCCAAGATAGTTTGAATGCTATTTTTCAAGTGGTTTGTGACCGGTTGATCTATGGGTATCGAATTGATCTTTTTGTTAAAAGTTTATAAACCTTATTGTAAATTATTATTATATAATATTAAATTTGATACATTTACCCTTATGAAATGACTTGTTAACAAAAATATTTACAATGCCTTGTATCTTGTGTTTATTGTTCTTAATTTATTAATTAACTATTGTTCTTGATTTTCTTTTAAATTATGCAACAGATTTCTTTATTTTAATTACTATCTTTAATGCAATTTTAAGTTGTATGAATTTTATTTGAAAGTTTATTTTCTTTAATCTTATTCTTCAGCCTCTAACGACATTATCAAGGGAGCGCCCATTGCCCAACATATTTAATTTTTACACAATTTTAACAGTGCTTCTCCAATTCAGTGTCCATTTTAGCAGCTTAGTTTATTTAGTACAAGAAGCCACATCAAGAATGCCACCCAGGTAATGACAATTTTCAGTTTTGACTAATGTATTTGAATATGTTTAACTATCAAATTTTTCATGTGTCAACTTTCTTTATAATTTAAGTTTGGTGATACATAGTAGTACCTTATTGTATTTTAATATCTTATTGTGCTTTACTTCGTAATTTTAACCATAATTAGAGTGCTATTGGTTTAATAAATATTTTGCATTGATTATCTGGTATGATCAGTAAAACCTATCTTTTAAGGAATCACAATATTTTTTAGCTAAGACCAGGTTTTAGTTTAAAATAAAAATATACTAAAAATAATGAAATTTTAAATAAATAAATAAAAACATCTGGCTTACTGTACATATTTTTTTGCTTTAAACACTTACCAAAAACATGTGCGTAACAAAATAGAAAAAATAATTTATTTACTTACATATTTTCTCTATTTTTCCAAAATTGTAGAAGAGTTTCTTCTGGCAAAGCTTAAATTTTTAGCTTCTTGGCTTACAACAAACACTTTAGCTTGGGATATAAATATATCTGAATTGTTTATTTATTGTGCAAATTTGCTTTAGTTCTTTTAAGTTTTTGACAACATCTTGATGACTTTTAGTTCATGCTTTTCGTTTCTCTTACACTATATTTTTCGCTTTTTCTCCATAATATTACATTTCTAGAGGACACATTTTTATTGAAATATCATGAACAAGCATGCTTTTTTTAACATGTGCAATATTGAAATGCTAATAGTGTGGGTCATTCTGAAAAAGATCATTTATTGCATCTTTTAAGTTATTAATGTTTTCACCTTTTTGTGATATGCTGTTTGCTTGGTTTTACAAGTCTTATTCAAAGTGTTAAAAGTGGAAATGTTTTCAGAAACAAAATCATTTGTAAATTTTTAACAAGAAGTTTTACATCTAAAAGCATATTTATACTTCCGGTTTCCACATGTAACAGTTTCCAGTGGATTTTGCATGCTTTTTAACCCTTAATTTATGAAATCAAAAAATATTTCTGCTGAAGTCGGTTCCTGTTTAATCAAGGGTCCATTCAGACCAAAATTTATTTTGTTTCTGCTTTTATGTTATTTGATCTGTGACAGTGATTAATAAAAACTCATTTTTGTTCAAATGTTTTGTTTCAAATTGAAAATTAAGTTAACTAATACAAGAGCTTAAGGAATTATAAATCAAAGTGCTTTTGTTTTATCAAATTCATAAAAATTTAGTCAAGTTGTAGATGAAATGTATACATTTAAATGGTATTTTTATAATGCACAGTTCTGGTGTCCATATTTTATGAATGAAAATACTGTTTAACCTTGCTATAATGAGCTTCAATTTCAATGTTTCTGAAATCACGAAAAATGTCTAAATTTTTCTACACATTAGTTGTTCTGATAATAGAAAAAAAATATTATTTTCGTTTAACACATTTTACATTGTCCCTCAGTAATAATTTGTCAACTTGTAGATGGAATGTATACATTTAAATGGTATTTTTATAATGCACAGTTCTGGTGTCCATATTTTATGAATGAAAATACTGTTTAACCTTGCTATAATGAGATTCAATTTCAATGTTTCTGAAATCACAAAAAATATCTAAATTTTTCTACCCATTTGTTGTTCTGATAATAGAAAAATATATTCTTTTTGCAGAACACATTTTACATTGTCCCTTAGTATGAACCATTTTTTGAAGCTGTATTAAAAAGGGTAATTGCCATATTTGAAAAGAAGTTTCTTAAATCATCTGTCCCTAATAGAAAAGACACGTGAAACATGTGGGTAGATAAGACTTTCAAAACAACATAAATTGAGGAAGCAAATTTAGCTAGATTAAAAGTATTTTACTTTCACTGATCCCAAAGTCCCTTTCAAAAATTCGTATGAAACGTAACAAATTAATTCTTACAAAAAAAAAAAAGGAAAGAAAAAGCAGGATGAATGTACATTAGTGCAAAGAAGAAGAAAGGGGGACAAGATGCATTAGATTAAGGCATCCTATCATCTAATTGTAGGGGGTATCCAATTATCAAGTAAAATAAAAAGTCAATGGGTTACAACTAATTATGAGCCCATAAAACATTGAGAGCAAACATCAAATTTATAATTCAGGGGCAAACAAGAAAATACACAAAAAATTATTTTGTAATCGCTATTTTAAAAGCAGTGAATCATTCATAATGAAAAAAATAGTTTAAAATAAATACATTGTTTTGAAGTAAGCATTTGCTAGTTCATGACTTTCACAATTATGATTTGAATTTCATACTTTATAACTTAAAATTCAAAACTTTTTAAATTTTTCGTGTCTCCCTTTAAATTTCTGATATCAAAGCTTAATAGTATTATATTGTTTCTGTATTATATAGTATTAAATTGTATAAGCAACTGTAAAAGTCAATGTTTTTTTCCAGAGCTGAGGCCTTTGCTGACTTAGAGGCTGAATTCAAACCATCTCTTCTGAATAGCACAGTTTACATAATCTCTATGGCTCTGCAAATATCCACATTTGCTGTCAACTACAGGGTAAATCCCATTTCCAATTTTTTTTAACATGTTGTGGTTTTTTAACTGTTTCATGTATTAAAAGGCACACAATTCACTCATCAATTTCTCTACTCCTTCGTATAGATGACTGCTAAAAAAATTTGCATAAATTTAGAAAATTGGAAAAAAGAAATTTTTTAAAATTTATTTAAGCAAAAACAATTTAAATAATTCATTAATCTAAAATAACATAGAAAATGATAACATAAATATAAAATAACAAATAAATATTCAATTGATTAACATTTTAAGAAGTTTTCATCTAAATATTTTGATCTAAACAAATCAGGTATAGTTTGTTGTGTTTTTTTATGACAAAATAATGGAGCCAAGCACAAGAGTTTATGAGGGTTTTATAGATAAAAAGTATAGTTTTTTGCTTATAATCATGAATAATATATAATGGGACCCCTTGTAACTTCTAATCAATAATATTCATCAACTTTGTTTTGAATTGGTTCTGGATTAAGGAAGAAAAGAAACAAGAAAACATTAGAAACAAAAATCTCTCTTCTCTACATAGTTATGTTCAAGTTTCTTTTTCTGTTTGCCTTTTATACCCTTAATAAATTCAAATTTTCAGCTAAAGTGCTCTTTGTAGGGGGAGGGGCAAATTTAGATATGCCTATTAGACCTACTTTAAAACTTTTAACTTTATTTCCATTGAATTGTTACTTATTTCTGCATTGAGCTTTTACTCCACTGGTCTATTTTATTTCATGTCAAATTATGATCTTTGATCTTAATATTGATCTTAACTTTGCCAAATTGTGATTCGACTAAATCACTTAAAATTTGTGCAGAAACAATAGTTTTTAGTCGCAGATTTTTGACTCTTAATTTTTTTTAATGCATGTCTAACTAAAGATTATTTCTGAGTACAGTGTTTTATTAATTTGTGTTTTCTGATCATTATATTTACCTGTTTTATTACTTTACAGGGTCACCCATTTATGGAAAGTCTGACAGAAAACAAGCCACTCATGTATAGTATTTTAATATCAGGCACAGCAATACTGATGCTTGTAACAGGCCTCTCACCAGAACTAGCTGGCATATTTTCCATTGTAGACTTTGAACCAGAAGTAAGCATTTCACTGTTTTTAACAATTTCGTTAATTGCTTAAATGCACAATATTCTTAATACTTTGCAAATTTTTGGTTCTACAGTAAAAATTCTACTTTATTTCTGTAATTGAAATAAGTACAATTAATAGGGGGTAGTATGATATAATTGATGAAATAAAATAGTTTTTTGTACATAGTTTTAATGTTTCTTCCCCTGTTATGTTTTTTTAGGGGGGGGGGAGTTGCAGCAACATGATATAGATGTTACATATTCTACAATGTATGATCTGCACCCAAAGTCTCTTTTAGAAGCAATTCTGAAAATAGTTCATAAACTCAAATAAAAAAGATTTTTTTAAACCATGTGTTTAATATAAATTGTTTTTAAAGTATTCTTTAAAAGTTAATCGAGCACATTTCAAATATTTAATTGATAATAGAGTTTTACACTACCTTTAGGTAGTTTTTTTCCAGTAATAAAAACAATAGGGTCAAGCTTGTTGAGATGTTTATTCATTTATTTATTAATATTCAACAAATAACTTTAGATTTTTGTTGTTACTTGCTCAAAAAAAAATTAATAATTAAATAATAGAAATAACTTATTGTATTTACAAAATAGACAATAATTTAAACTACAAAAAATTTTTAAAATTAACAATTATTGATTTGAATGCTTTAAAATACAAAATATATTTTTGTTTTTTATACAACATATAAAATTATTTTTGATTGTTATCGTGAAAGAAAGACATTTTTTAGACTTGTTAAATGCTTAAAAATTCATGCATTATAAGAACATATTAATTTATATCTAACAAATATTAATACACATTGAAATACTTATCAAAAGTTTTTTCTTTTATTGGAAATATACAAAATTCCACTTGGATCAGTTATTAAATATGATTATTGAGTGTAAACTGGCTCAGGGGTTAGAACGCTCTCCTTCTAATGAATCTCTTCTTCTTCTTCTACCAGGATTCAAAACCCAGCGATAAGTGATCAATGCAAATTCTGCTAACAGCTTGCATCAACCGCAGTGCTGGGGTATAAATATCCTTAGAGGTAAACAGATAATGGGTTAAAATTCCTTGCCGTCACGCTAATTGTGAGATTTTTTTGTAGTTTTCCTTTTCATTTAACACAGATGCCCATTTGTTCCTTCTAAAAGTTCCCCAAGGTGGCTAGTTTGACCCATTGATCCTGTAGTATTCTTGTTTTTTTTTGCCTTGGATTCAAAATTAAAATGCTACAAAGTTCAACATTGATAGATTAAAACCTAAAAATGGGTTGTTCTATTTGGGTTATAAAATATTAAAAAAAAAAAAATTGTGCAAAAATTAAGAAAAAGTTTTAAATCTGTAAATAAGTAATCTTAATGTAAAGCAAATGTTGTAAATGCGCAAATCAAAATGAAAAATATTTCATTTGTTCTTCCTTTTTCCATTTCTGACTGGGGCAGACTCAGATACAAAAGAATCCTATCAATCTTAGGCTCAGACCTCCAAAACTTTTCTCTAATAGGAAAGCCATATTGTTCAAAGTGTGATTTTTCTGTTTGAATCATCAGAGAGTTAAAAATGTTTATTATAAAAATGTTTCAGTTTGTGTATAATATGGCTTATCATTTTTATTTTTAGTTCCAAAAAGTGGTACTTCTTACTTTGTTCTCAGACTTCTTCTTTGCTTTCCTTGTGGATCGGATCTGTTTACTATTATTTGGCCGAGGAAAACTCAGAGTACTTTGATATGAACTTAATATTTAGACTTGTTTTTCAAATGTCTTTAATGTAAATTAATATCATTATCTTTATTGTGCATGTAGCCTGTCATTGGGTGAAAACTAAAGAAATTAAATGTGTCCCAAAAATTTTTATGCATTAATTTATTTAAAAATATTTGATTTTCATGCATGAAAGTAGATGAAATATATAATATTAAAATGTGGAAAAATTTGTTAGCTTTTTAAATTATTAACACAGAGTAGGGTTATTGATAATGTTTTCAAATATGTCATCTAAAGAAATGAATTATCTTCAACTTGCATTTATGTAAAGAATCATAAAATTTCTTTTAAACTTGTTATTTGCATGGAATTATAAAGGTTGTTCAGATTACAAGTAAACACATGTAATAGCATTAGAAATGTTAGTAGTGCTATCATTCAAAGTTATAAAGAAAGGTAAAAGGAGTGCATCACAGACTGTTTAGAATTGTTTTCTGAAATCACATGAGAGCATATAAAGTGAATGTAAAGTTAAGACCGAAAGGATGCATCTAGAACAGAATAAGATGAAGTAATGTGATTTTTGGTGGTATAAGAGGATTATACAATTCTTTTACTCATTACTAACAAAGTGCTGGACTGATGTCCTTATTCATAACTCTTATTCATAATCAATAGCTGCATTATATGTGGATTGGAGATCACAGTGTTCAAGTACTTTAGATCTTGACTGTTCTGTTTTTAAAAATGTATACCCCATTATTTTCATACCCCTATGTTTGCTTTAAGCATCGATTATTAGACAATAAATTTCTGTATTTTGATGACCTTTACAAATAATTCTACTGCTTGTTCTGTTCTGGAGGTATCCATTTTGCCACAACATTATATTCACCTCACATAAACTGGTTAATTATTAGTAATACCCAATCTGCAATCCATTCTTGTTACATCCTGCCTCGATATTTCTGATGCTATTGATGATGCCAGTTTTCATTTAAGCAACCCTTATACTTTGATCTTTGTAAATTTTATTTCAATGGCTATTGTGTATTCTATACTGTACAGGAAGATTATTTGCATGTCTAACTGACCATTTTCACTTTATAAATTCTGAATATTTTTTCTTGGGCTTTCAAAGCACTTGTTACTCATTAAATGCATTCCCTATCTATACTTTATTTATTTATTTGATGTTATTTTTCACTTGTTTGCAAAGCTTTGCACTTAATACTTTAATTTATAACTTCCCTGAAAATTTTCAAGTATACTAGCTGGTAAATATGCAAAACCTTCAGCTATTAAGGTTTGCAAAAATAAGTGAGCTCTTGTGAAAAGAAATAATAAAAATATAAAAGATAATAATACTTTGTAAGAATTAGAAGACAAGCTAATTCTTTATTCCTAAAATATGTTTTTTTTTCTCTTGATGTTATTCACTTCCCATTTAATTAGCAGAGAATTCATACTGATCGTAACCATACTGTCTTATCATGACTTGACATGTTTTAACTGAATGACTTCATCTTTGTCCTTCTCTCAGACCGACTAAATACATGCTAAGCTAGAAAACTTGTTCTGTTTTATCTGTTAAGTATGTGTTGCTTGTTATATGTGATTGAGGATCATTTGTAAACAATTAATATGAAAGCTTCTTCGAAGTAAATCCTGAATTATTCTGTCAAAAATAATACAATTGCACAATTTCTTGAGTTGTAAAATTGATCAATATAACATTGAACAATTTCCTAAGCTCCTAATTGTTAAATATAACAATCAAAATATGCACTTGCTTAATTTCACATTTTTTCTTCTTCTAATTTTTCAATTAAGATCTTAACAGAGTAACAATTAGAAGTAAAAGAATTAAGTTGTTAACTTTGCTCTTTTATAGGCACCAACATTGTGTGAAATAACTAGGTACCAAAATTTGAATTGATTTTGCAAATATTTTAGAAGAAGAAAAAAGGATTAACAATTAGGGATAAAATGAATTGTTAATAATGAAAACTGTATTAATCTAATATTTATAAACATGCAGTGTTCATTACTGAATATTAGCAGCAGCATAAAATATGCTGATGCTAGTGTTCAGTTATGAACGCTGCATTATTTTCTGAGTTTTAGAAGTGTTTTAATTTATAATAATTTCATAAATTTTAATAATTATCAGAATTTGTGCTTGTTTCTTAATTTTCATAAATTAGATTTTTATTTAAAATGAAGATAAAGAAATGTTTGGAATAGAAATTATATTTATTTGAATATTTCATTGCATTCTTACTTGACGATTGAGTGATAAATTTTTTTTTAAATTTCATTTTGTCTGTGATGGATATTCTGTGTATATTTTTAGTCTTATCTTACCTTATTTATTTGAATTTCATTCTATGGTTTATTAATACCATGCTTTTTGAACTCCTGGTTAAAATTGTACTGAGATATGTCTGCTATGTGCTACTTTCCCATCAAATAACATAAAGAAAACCTGCCTTTCTGATGCAGGAAAAACTTAAAAGTTCCTTAAAAACTTAATCTAATGCTTAGATAATTCAACTTGGTAAATGTCTGAGTAATTTGCATGGAATTTTTTTCGTTATGCACCATTTTCTTGTTAAATACCAACTAAAAAAATAGATATGTATTAAAGTAAAGTAAATATTAAATTTCAAAATATTCTAAAGTTAATAATAAAGCAGTGATTGCCAAATTAATTGTGAGCTACTGGAAGCTCACGGTGACATTTTCGACAGATCGTGGTAATTCTCTGGTTGGCTAACATGGTTTTATCCTGCTGATAAACCAAATGTATGATTTTTTTGTTGAAAAAAATTAGTTCTTTTCTTTGGTAGCTCACAGTTAAATTAAAAAAACAGCATGGTAGCTCAGAAGTTACATAAGTTTCGTGATCACTTTAATAAAGTAATCCTAAGCTGTGCTCAAAGAGTTAAATTTTATAGAAGAAGAAAAAAGCTCCCAAAATCCTACTGTTGTAAAAATTGTACTAGACTTACTATGAAGGGGTAATCTTTGTTGCAAAAGCAGAAAATTGGCTATTTTATAATTGTTATATTGCTTCGATGTTGCATTAAAAATATTTTGTTAGATTAAAAATATTTTGTTTCATTAAGCTCAAACTACAGTAATATTATTGCTTAGGAACAAAACTGCTTTGAAAATGCCAAATTATTGCTCTGAATTGCTCAAAACCAATGAAAATTGCTGCAGCAAAACAGGCAATCATATCTCTGAAATTGTAAATTGTTTTTGTAAATGTAATATCATATTATAATATAATAAAAAACATATTTTTGTTCATTAATAGGAAAATAATTTATTTAAAATACATTTATATTTTATTCAATGTAAAATATATTTATATTGAATATAATTTTTAATTCTTTCATAAAATTTATTTATTTTTTCATTTATTTATTTTTAAATTGTGGTAAGTGGGCATCCTTACCATTCACATGCATATTTATATTTCAAATGCACCAGAAAAATTTGTTTGCAACCAAAATTAAACAACTGAAATTTCTTTCTAAAATGTTTGTATTTCTGTTAACTCAAATGAGATTGTTGTGTGATATGCATATGGCAATAGTGGAATTTTCAGTATCAACTTTCACTATCTTGTTCTTTTTATTTTCAGTAGTTTATGATTGATTTGCTTTCAGTATCAATAGATCTGCCTAAAATGCAAAAATATTTTTTTCCCCAAGAATTGTGTTTTAATATTTCTATTCACAGAAAATGGTGCTGTATCTTCACTGTAATGTGAAACTTAGCAATCTTCAAATGTAGTTACAAAAATCTTATTAATTATTGTAATATTTGATGTATCATATTGTATTGGAAACAAATTAAGTTACTGCTTTGCTTCTTCATAATTAACACTGTAAAATATTCACGAATAAAAATGTTTTTTTTTTTAAGTTGTGTTATGATTTTATTTTTAAAAATTTTAATATTTAATTGAAGGTTAGAGAGGATGTATTCACTAACTTTGTATCTGACTTCTTTGCTAATTTACCAGTTACAACTGGTAAATAAGGATTTTTTAATAAAATACAGGAGTAAGCAGGTCCGTATTTTACCTCTTAAAATTGAGGAAACGATTGTTAACTCAGAAACGTTTGAAAGTGGTTAATGTCTCTTATAAACCCGGAAACGTTGCCGTTGTCATGACTTGTAGTACAAGTTGTATAGTACTCTTATTTTTAAATGCAACAATAAAAATTAAACACATATTTAAAAAAAAGTTTTATTATGACAAAAGTTTATAAGAAAATTGTTAACAAATACACGCAAAAGAGAACATACTTCTCCATTTAGCTGTTGTGTAACTATATCTTCACAGTAAATGGAGCAAAAGGCATATTAATTGTAAGTTATAAATAAAGCTTATTAATTGTAAGTTGATAAATTGTAAGTTCAATAAATTTCTAGAGTTACATCAAATTAACAAGTTTTCATTTTATGAAAATTTCATTATATGATCATTTATAGTACCGTAAACCAGAATTTTTTTTAAAAATAGAATATTTTAAACTTAGATAAACCCATAAACATTATTTTACATCTTGCAAAAATCTCAAATATAAATGACGAAACATGTGTGTTTTAATGCAGGGCCCTTTGCTAAGGACTTCAAATTATTAGCCAGTAAATTGGTCCAAATATCGAAAGTATTAGCCATTTTCAACATTTTCACCCCAAGACAAAATTTGAGAATTCTTTAAAATTGATTTTTTTCTTGTAAATTTTTTTTAAGATCAAAATCAAATTTTATATAAATTAAATTATTTTATAAAATGCAAATTCAAATCAAGAGTCAATTTGCAGTGAGCAAGGATTGGGAATTGGTTGGGGTTAATTTTTGATAACTTCTTAAACTAGAGCAGTAATGTGAGGCTAAACTTGAAGGAATATTACGTTGTTGTCAGGAGAAAACATATTTTCTGCAAAAATAGTTGGACGATAATTTGAACCTCGCTACCAGTAATCGGTTTTATTGACACAATCTGTAGGAAAGAATATCGTCACACGATATTCCGTGATCCGGCAACGAACGTATTAACCTGCATATTAAGGTAGTTTGTTGCATGCTTACGTAATCTATCTTGTTGCTTATGCTTAGATTATGTGGACTTAATTCTAATTGGTTATGCGACGTATGTAAAGAAAATAACTGTAATTGAATAAATGGAAGATTTGCTCAAAAAAATTCCTTTTTACCTTTTTTTTTTAGGATTGAAGGAAATATGTATTTAACACAATATTTTCGTCCAACTTGTGGTTTCATCGCATTTGGCGAGGTGGCGAATGCTAAGCGTATGTAGATGAAATTCCAATGTTCACCAAGGAAAATTATTAAGTTTGAATTTCATTAAAATGGAATTGAAAACAGCCAGTTATTATTATAGTAGTTGCCTCCAAGTTGGGCAGTTCTTATTTATTTGCTTTAAAAAGAAAAGAACTGGTTTAATTAAGAAATAGAAATGTATACCGTCAAGAAATATTGGATTTTGCGCACTATTCACCAAATTGCGTGCGTATCATATGCTAGAATTGTATCTATAATTTATAGTTTACCTGTTTTTTTTTTAAACTTAAAGCTCAGAAAAACGAAAAAATGCATTTAAAATTGTTTATTTTAAAATCATATTGAAATTTTTATTGTTTTAGGGAGTTATATCGTGCCAAAAGTTAAAAATTCTAACAATTAACACGTAAACTAGATCACGAAATCAGTAAGTATATAAAGACAAACGATTATTCGTATCTAATAAATTATTCCAGTTACAAATACATTCAATTTTTTTCTCATATTTAAAAATGACGGCCTTTTTTTCTCCAAAGAATTATCATTGTGCATATCTGCCAACTTCAAAATGACTGAAACAGTTTTGTTGGAGTTGGCGATATGAGACGCGAGAACGTTACTGTAAGTCATGAAAAGAGTGGTCACTTCATACTTGTCAGCTGACGAATACAATGACACGACTGTGTCGAATTCTCTGTTCTCAATTGCTCCAGAGTAGAAAAACTTCCAATTTTAAAGAAATTGTACAAACTTAAAAAAAAAAAATCTTTAAAAAATGCATATAATATATAATTTGCTCAATGTAATAGATTAATTACTGTTTATAAAACTTGCAGCATGCACGCAAGGTTATAATGCAACATTTTAGCAATTACATGCAAACTAGGATATGCTTCTTTCTTTGGCAGCAACATGAGATGAAACCATCTTTAAAGTATGTGAAGCCAAACGAGGATCCGTATCTAACAAATTATTCCATTCACAAGTACTTTCAATTTGAGTAAAACTCTCACATATAAATTGGATGGCTTTTTCTTTCAAAGAATTATCATTGTGCATATCTGCCAACTTCAAAATGACTGAAACAGTTTTGTTGGCGATATAAGATGCGAGAATGTTACTGCAAGTTTTGAAAAGAGTGGTCACTTCATACTTGTCAGCAGTCGAATACAATGACACGACAGTATCGAATTCTCTGTTCTCAATTACTCCAGTGTAGAGAAAAATAAGAAAAACATCAAAAACAGATTTCTCAATATCAGTAATCGTGACATTGCTTAAATTTTTTTCTTTCATATTTTGTTCGAACATCTTCTTAAACACTGGTGATCTGGCAGAGAGTACTGTCTTATGACCATACAAATTATCGTCTCCGAAACTAAATAAAACATCAGAGAACAAATTGTTTTGATACGAATATTTGAGATTACTTTGAAGTTCGGTTAAATTCATAGCAGAGTCGCGGTCACTTTCGGTTTTCTTTTTCGGACAGCAATTATGAATGAAAATGCTACCCTTAATTATAAGTTTATTATCATTTATTATAAAACTATTACCTTTCATTCCTGTAACGGAACTAGCATGACTGGGCCTCTTCATAGAATTACAATAAAAAGCATCCTGCTTTTGGCGAGGAAATATTTTCTCAAATGATTCTTTTTGATAAACTTCTGCATAAGAATTCTGGATTTCAAAAAACAGTGAAGCTTTCACATCCCAATCGTTGAAATCAGTTCTTTTTAATCCTACTTGCATTGAACTGGATTGGCTGCTATGGTAATAATTAGAATCATTTCGGGTTGTTGTTAGAACAATTTTCCACGAACTCTTACAATCATGGGTTGATTGCAATTCTGAGCTACCATATGCTTCCATATTTCTTAGGGATGAAAAGTTATCGATCTTTATTTCAAATACAATACACTCGTTCGAGCTTGATCGACCAGTAACATTTAAAGTAAATGGCTTCGAAGCCATTTTTTAACTCGTAAGAGCTACACCGCTTAGGTTTCTAACTAAATAAAAATTTTAGATCAGAATTTATCGACGCAAGCAAAGAAAAAAAAAACCACGTGACTTATGACAGCTGAATTATCTAAACAGAAAAAATAAAAGATAAATTAGCGCGTGCGCAAAATAACATTAAACAAACGTTCAGAGAGGAAAAGTCATAAAAATGTTTTATTTCTAATTGTTCTTATTTCTTTTTATGAGATGTTTTAGATCTTAAAATAAACCGTAAACTTTTTTTCGAGCACAGAGACTTTACTAAACGGAAGCAGAAAAAAAAATTAATCACTAAACAACTTGTTTCATGAACATCAAATTATGATAGATAAATAACAAATATGATACATATTAATCTTTTAAGCTTAGTAAATAATCATTTAAATTACTTTTCTAATGATGATTTTAAATGCAATATTTCTTTTAAATGGCGTCTATAAAACGGTAAGAAATCTTTGCTCATGACTATTTTTATTTTTAACATTTTAAATATAAATTGAATTGTTAGCAAGTCATTCTTAAACCTTAATTGGATATTTGAAAGCAAGATAAAATATATTTTTGAAGATAACAACATATTACACATTACTTTATCTCATAATTCGAGTATTAAGTTGAAATTTTTTTATACTCTAATTTTCAATCATATGATTACATCAGTAATGTTTAGACCATAATAATTTTTTAATTCTAGGTTTTGCATATTATTAAATTTGAGCATTAAAATTCGCTTTCAAAAAGTTGAATGCTACATCAATTTGTTCTTAAATAGCAATTATTATATAAATTCTCCTTATAATCAATTACACAAGGAAAGCAAATTTGTAGGTTGGCAGGGCGCTGGACTCACGTTTGTGAGCACGTTGTCACGTTTGTGGAGCAGCTTCGCCCACGTCACACAACTACACACCCGTTTTTAGGGCGGGTCACATTCACACAATCACACAAAGGAGAAAGGACATAGAATTGAAATTTTATTAAACTTAACTTATTTCTTAAAAAGTTTGTGAAAAAAATTTAACGTTTGACAATTATAAACTAAGTTTAAAATAGTGATATTAAAAGAAAAAAAAAAAACCTAGGCTACAATGCAGAGAATTCAGTAATCCATAAACCGTTATAATAAACTATTATCTCTAAAGATTCGGCGTCATATTGGACAACATTTGGTATAATTTCATCACGTGAAAAGTAATATTTTGAGATTTTTTTTTACTCGTAGAAATATAATTCCATATAACCTCGATGAGCGAAGTTTTTATTCACAATAAAAATTACATAAAAAAATCGATTTACGTAACCTTTTGAGCAGTTATATTATCCATCCCATCTATTTTGAGTGAAGTGGATTTTATTTTACCACCGAAATGTGAAGTGCACTATAAAACTCCATCAAAATTTTCAAATAAAGCTGAAAATTAATATTTATCTCTTTTTTATGTAAAAATTAAAAATAACAGAAAAAGTTGATTAAGTTTAAGTAATTGAATTTTTTAAAAAAAATATATTTATCGCATTTATGAGTTTATTTTTTTTTTAAACTATATATATTTCTAGAGTTGAATTAAGTACAAATTACATAAATATTGTAATTAATTACATAAATGTTGTAACCAATTACATAAAAGTTGTAATTAAGTACAAATTACAACTTTTTTCTGCTATTATTTAAAGCTGAGGTCTGAGGAGATTTAACTATAAAAGCAAAACGATTATAGGATAAATTGCTTCTGAGCATGGGCGTCGTTGGCGGAGGGACGGTAGAAATATCTTCCCCCCCCCAAAAAAAAAAAAATTAGAAATATCTGAAAGTGCCCCTCAACAATAAGTCCCCTTCGAAAATTAGAAATCTCTAAAAGTCCCCCTTAATATTTTAGACAAACAAGAAAAATTTATTTTCGTCCATTTTCATCGATTTAAATTCCTTAGAGTTGAAAACAAGAAATAGATAAATAAAAAAATAAAAAAATCTTTTTTCCAGGTATTTAGCACATTTAATAATTTCTTTTCTTGAGTGGGAAATTCAGAAAACTATTTTGACTGAGTAATTTAATTTCGTCCCCCTCAAAAAATTGGACCCTACCGACGCCCCATGGTCTGAATAGTAACATGAAATGCGCAAGAACAAGATTATATTTTCTTGAGCAGAAAACTCTAATAAATTTCCGATCTATCTTATCGATTCCTGATATACCACGATCAATTCTGACTAAAAACATTACATGGAAAATAAATCCGGTGGTTATGTCGCATTGCATTCTTAACAAAATAGATTTAAATTATAAGAAGAAAACTATTTGTTTTTTAGTTTTAATACGAGAAATGAAATTAAGTTATATCTTTTTCGCCTACTTGTTAACAGTAATTATTTGTTGTTGTTGTTGTTAATTTACGTCGCACTAGAGCTGCACAATGAGCTATTGGCGACTGTCTGGGAAACATCCCGGAGGATGATCCGAAGACATGCCATCACAATTTTGATCCTCTGCGGAGGGGATAACACCCCCGCTTCGGAAGCCCGACGACCTGCGCGCAAAGTCGAGCACTTTACGGTAGCACAGTTTAACGAGGACCAATACCGCACACCCTCGGTCCCTTCGCAGACTGATCCAAGTGGTCACCCACCCGCACACTGACTGTAGTCAGTGATGCTTGACTTCGGTGATCTGCTGGGAACCGTGTCTTAACGATCAGTCCACTGCGGGACCCATAATTATTGTATTAAATTATTTCCAGTAAGTTGGCAACAATAGGATCCTGGTCCTAGACGTTCTAGTTTTAAATTAAATAGGCATTTTAAAATTTGTGCTCATGGTAACGGAGGGACATAAGCAGACATAAGAAAGGGACATAAGGAGGGACATAAGAAAGAAAAAGCAGGATGAATGTACATTAGTGCAAAGAAGAAGAAAGGGGGATAAGATGCATTAGATTAAGGCATCCTATCATCTAATTGTAGGGGGTATCCAATAATCAAGTAAAATAAAAAGTCAATGGGTTACAACTAATTCTGAGCCCATAAAACATTGAGAGCAAACATCAAATTTATAATTCAGGGGCAAATAAGAGAATACACAAAAAATTATTTTGTAATCGCTATTTTGAAAGCAGTGAATCATTCATAATGAAAAAAATAGTTTAAAATAAATACATTGTTTTGAAGTAAGCATCTGCTAGTTCATGACTTTCACAATTATGATTTGAATTTCATACTTTATAACTTAAAATTCAAAACTTTTTAAATTTTTCGTGTCTCCCTTTAAATTTCTGATATCAAAGCTTAATAGTATTATATTGTTTCTGTATTATATAGTATTATATTGTATAAGCAACTGTAAAAGTCAATGTCTTTTTCCAGAGCTGAGGCCTTTGCTGACTTAGAGGCTGAATTCAAACCATCTCTTCTGAATAGCATAGTGTACATAATCTCTATGGCTCTGCAAATATCCACATTTGCTGTCAACTACAGGGTAAATCCCATTTCCAATTTTTTTTAGCATGTTGTGGTTTTTTTAACTGTTTCATGTATTAAAAGGCACACAATTCACTCATCAATTTCTCTACTCCTTCGTGTAGCTGACTGCTAAAAAAATTTGCATAAATTTAGAAAATTGGAAAAAAGAAATTTTTTAAAATTTATTTAAGCAAAAACAATTTAAATAATTCATTAATCTAAAATAACATAGAAAATGATAACATAAATATAAAATAACAAATAAATATTCAATTGATTAACATTTTAAGAAGTTTTCATCTAAATATTTTGATCTAAGCAAATCAGGTATAGTTTGTTGTGTTTCTTTATTACAAAATAATGGAGCCAAGCACAAGAGTTTATGAGGGTTTTATAGATAAAAAGTATAGTTTTTTGCTTATAATCATGAATAATATATAATGGGACCCCTTGTAACTTCTAATCAATAATATTCATCAACTTTGTTTTGAATTGGTTCTGGATTAAGGAAGAAAAGAAACAAGAAAACATTAGAAACAAAAATCTCTCTTCTCTACATAGTTATGTTCAAGTTTCTTTTTCTGTTTGCCCTTTATACCCTTAATAAATTCAAATTTTCAGCTAAAGTGCTGTTTGTAGGGGGAGCAGCAAATTCAGATATGCCTATTAGACCTACTTAAAAACTTTTAACTTTATTTCCATTGAATTGTTACTTATTTCTGCATTGAGCTTTTACTCCACTGGTCTATTTTATTTCATGTCAAATTATGATCTTTGATCTTAATATTGATCTTAACTTTGCCAAATTGCGATTCAACTAAATCACTTAAAATTTGAGCAGAAACAATAGTTTTTAGTCGCAGATTTTTGACTCTTAATTTTTTTTAATGCATGTCTAACTAAAGATTATTTCTGAGTACAGTGTTTTATTAATTTGTGTTTTATGATCATTATATTTATTTGTTTTATTACTTTACAGGGTCACCCATTTATGGAAAGTCTGACAGAAAACAAGCCACTCATGTATAGTATTTTAATATCAGGCACAGCAATACTGATGCTTGTAACAGACCTCTCACCTGAACTAGCTGGCATATTTTCCATTGTAGACTTTGAACCAGAAGTAAGCATTTCACTGTTTTTAACAATTTTGTTAATTGCTTAAGTGCACAATATTCTTAATACTTTGCAAATTTCTGGGTCTGCAGTAAAAATTCTACTTTATTTCTGTAATTTAAATAAGTACAATTAATAGGGGGTTGTATATTATAATTGATGAAATAAAATAGCTTTTTGTGCAAAGTTTTAATGATTCTTCGCCTGTTATGCTTTTTAGGGAGGGGGGGGGGGAGTTGCAGTAACATGATATAGATGTTACATATTCTGCAATGTATGATCTTCACCCACAGTCTCTTTTAGAAGCAATTCTGAAAATAGTTCATAAATTCAAATAAAAAAGATTTTTTTAAAACATGTGTTTAATATAAATTGTTTTTAGAGTATTCTTTAAAAGTTAATTGAGCACATTTCAAATATTTAATTGATAATAGAGTTTTACACTACCTTTAGGTAGTTTTTTCCAGTAATAAAAACAATAGGGTTAAGCTTGATACTCAGATACAAAAGAATCCTATCAATCTTAGGCTCAGACCTCCAAAACTGAACCAAAACTTTTCTCTAATAGGAAAGCCATGTAGCTCAAAGTGTGATTTTTCTGTTTGAATCATCAGAGAGTTAAAAATGTTTCAGTTTGTGTATAATATGGCTTATAATTTTTATTTTTAATTCCAAAAAGTGGTACTTCTTACTTTGTTCTCAGACTTCTTCTTTGCTTTCCTTGTGGATCGGATTTGTTTACTATTGTTTGGCCGAGGAAAACTCAGAGTACGTTGATATGAACTTAATATTTAGACTTGTTTTTCAAATGTCTTTAATATAAATTAATATCATTATCTTTATTGTGCATGTAGTCTGTCATTGGGTGAAAACTAAAGAAATTAAATGTGTCCCAAAAATTTTTATGTATTAATTTATTTAAAAGTATTTGATTTTCATGCATGAAAGTAGATGAAATATATCATATTAAAATGTGGAAAAATTTGTTAGCTTTTTAAATTATTAACACAGAGTAGGGCTATTGATAATGTTTTCAAATATGTCATCTAAAGAAATGAATTATCTTCAACTTGCATTTATGTAAAGAATCATAAAATTTCTTTTAAACTTGTTATTTGCATGGAATTATAAAGGTTGTTCAGATTACAAGTAAACACATGTAATAGCATTAGAAATGTTAGTAGTGCTATCATTCAAAGTTATAAAGAAAGGTAAAAGGAGTGCATCACAGACTGTTTAGAATTGATTTCTGAAATCACATGAGAGCATATAAAGTGAATGTAAAGTTAAGACCGAAAGGATGCTTTTAGAGCAGAATAAGATGAAGTAATGTGATTTTTGGTGGTATAAGAGGATTATACAATTCTTTTACTCATTACTAACAAAGTGTTGGACTGATGTCCTTATTCATAATCAATAGCTGCATTATATGTGGATTGGAGATCACAGTGTTCAAGTTCTTTAGATCTTGACTGTTCTGTTTTTAAAAACGTATACCCCATTTTTTTCATACCCCTATTTCCTAGACAGTGTTTGCTTTAAGCATCGATTATTAGACAATAAATTTCTGTATTTTGATGACCTTTACAAATAATTCTATTGCTTGTTCTGTTCTGGAGGTATCCATTTTGCCACAACGTTATATTCACCTCACATAAACTGGTTAATTATTAGTAATACCCAATCTGCAATCCATTCCTGTTACATCCTGCCACTATATTTCTGATGCTATCGTGTGTGTTCACTTTTCATTTAAGCAACCCTTATTCTTTGATCTTTGTAAATTTTATTTCAATGGCTATTGTGTATTCTATACTGTACAGGAAGATTATTTGCATGTCAAACTGACCATTTTCACTTTATAAATTCCGAATATTTTTTTTCTTGGGCTTTCAAAGCACTTGTTACTCATTAAATGCATTCCCTATCTATACTTTATTTATTTATTTGATGTTATTTTTCACTTGTTTGCAAAGCTTTGCACTTAATACTTTAATTTATAACTGCCCTAAAAATTTTCAAGTATACTAGCTGGTAAATATGCAAAACCTTCAGCTATTAAGGTTTTCAAAAATAAGTGAGCTCTTGTGAAAAGAAATAATAAAAATATAAAAGAAAATAATATTTTGTAAGAATTAGTAGACAAGCTAATCCTTTATTCCTAAAATATGTTTTTTTTTCTTCATGTTAATCACTCTCATTTAATTAGCAGAGAATTCATACTGATAGTAACCATACTGTCTTATCATGACTTGACATGTTTTAACTGAATGACTTTATCTTTGTCCTTCTCAGACCGACTAAATACTTGCTAAGCTAGAAAACTTGTTCTGTTTTATCTGTTAAGTATGTGTCTCTTGTTATATGTGATTGAGGATCATTTGTAAACAATTAATATGAAAGCTTCTTCGAAGTAAATCCTGAATTATTCTGTCAAAAATAATACAATTGCACAATTTCTTGAGTTGTAAAATTGATCAATATAACATTGAACAATTTCCTAAGGTCCTAATTGTTCAATATAACAATCAAAATATGCACTTGTTTAATTTCATATAATTTTTTTCTAACTTTTCAATTAAGATCTTAAGAGAGTAACAATTAGAAGTAAAAAAATTAAGTTGTTAACTTTGCTCTTTTTTAGGCACTAACATTGTGTGAAAAAACTAGGTACCAAAATTTGAATTGATTTAGCAAATATTTTAGATTAAAAAAAAAGGATTAACAATTACGGACAAAATGAATTGTCAATAATGAAAACTGTAAATATTAAATCTAATATTTATAAGCATGTAGTGTTCAGTTATGAACGCTGCATTATTTTCTGAGTTGTAAAAGTGTTTTAATTTATAATAATTTCATAAATTTTAATAATTATCAGAATTTGTGCTTGCTTCTTAATTTTCATAAATTAGATTTTTTTTTTAAATGAAGATAAAAAAATGTTTGGAATAGAAATTATATTTATTTTAATATTTCGTTGCATTCTAACTTGACGATTGAGTGATAATTTTTTTTAAAATTTCATATTGTCTGTGATGGATATTCTGTGTATATTTTTAGTCTTATCTTACCTTATTTATTTGAATTTCATTCTATGGTTTATTAATACCATACTTTGAACCCCTGGTTAAAATTGTACTGAGATATGTCTGCTATGTGCTACTTTCCCATCAAATAACATAAAGAAAACCTGCCTTTCTGATGCAGGAAAAACTTAAAAGTTCCTTAAAAACTTAATCTAATGCTTAGATAATTCAACTTGGTAAATGTCTGAGTAATTTGCATGGAATTTTTTTCGTTATGCACCATTTTCTTGTTAAATACCAACTAAAAAAATAGATATGTATTAAAGTAACGTAAATATTAAATTTCAAAATATTCTAAAGTTAATAATAATAATATTATTGCTTAAGAACAAAACTGCTTTAAAAATGCCAAATTATTGCTCTGAATTGCTCAAAACCAATGAAAATTGCTGCAGCAAAACAGGCAATCATATCTCTGAAATTGTAAATTGTTTGTAAATGTAATATTATATTATAATATTGCATTATAATATAATAAAAAACATTTTTGTTCATTAATAGGAAAATAATTTATTTAAAATACATTTATATTTTATTCAATATGAAATATATTTATATTGAATATCATTTTTAATTCTTTCATAAAATTTATTTATTTTTTCATTTATTTATTTTTAAAGTGTGGTAAGCGGGCATCCTTACCATTCACATGCATATTTATATTTCCAATACACCAGAAAAAATTTTATGTAACCAAAATGAAACAAACACTGAAATTTCTTTCTAAAATGTTTGTACGAAAAATAATGTATTTCTGTTAACTCAGATGAGATCATTGTGTGATATGCATATGGCAACAGTGGAATTTTCAGTATCTTGTTCTTTTTATTTCAGTGGTTTATGATTGATTTGCTTTCAGTATCTGCTTAAAATGCAAAAATATTTTTTTCCCCAAGAATTGTGTTTTAATATTTCTATTCACAGAAAATGGTGCTGTATCTTCACTGTAACGTGAAACTTAGCAATCTTCAAAATGTAGTTACAAAAATCTTATTAATTATTGTAATATTTGATGTATCATATTGTATTGGAAACAAATTAAGTTACTGCTTTGCTTCTACATAATTAACACTGTAAAATATTCACAAATAAAGATGTTTTTTTTTTCAGTTGTGTTATGATTTTATTTTTTAAAATTTTAATATTTAATTGAAGGTTAGAGAGGATGTATTCACTAACTGTATACTTGACTTCTTTGCTAATTTACCAGTTATAACTGGTAAATAAGGATTTTTAAATAAAATACAGGAGCAAGCAGGTTCGTATTTTACCTCTTAAAATTGGGGAAACGATTGTTAACTCAGAAACGTTTCAAAGTGGTTAATGTCTCTTATAAACCCGGAAACATTACCGATGTCGTTATTTGTAGTACAAATTGTATAGTACTCTTATTTTTAAATGAAACAATAAAAATTAAACACATATTAAAGAAAAAAGTTTTATTATGAGAAAAGTTTATAAAAAAATTGTTAACAAATACATGCAAAAGAGAACATACTTCTCCATTTAGCTGTTGTGTCTAAATATTAATTCATTAATATTTAAATTAAATATCAATAAGGGAAGTACATACTAAAACTAATTTACCTAGATTCTTTTTCAATTCCCAGTATTAGTTCTCTCTCTCTCTATATCTAGTTCAAACTTTCAATCCTTATTAAAAAACTTTTTATTCATCCTATTCAAGTTCAAAAAGTTCTAGTACATTTTTTTTAAACTTGTACTGGATGACACTTATTATTCAAATATTAATTCATTAATAAAATTTAATAAATTAATTTTAGTTTCATATGAGAGAAAATTGTAATTATTTAACAAAAAGTAACTAAAATAAAAATTTTCTTTGTTTACCTAAGTAGGAATTGATATGTAAACATTTTTTATATTTGTTTCCTGTTAATAGCAGGAAATTTTTTTTCCAACAATCCAGAAATTTTCACCATAAAAAGTTTCACTTAATCAATCTTTTTTAGATAATTTTGCATTTCTTGAAATTAAAATTAAAAACCAAAAAAAAAAAATTTTAACTGGAAAAAGTTCAGAATTTCATCTTCACAGTAAATGGAGCAAAAAGCATATTAATTGTAAGTTATAAATAAAGCTTATTAATTGTAAGTTCAATAAATTTCTAGAGTTACATCAAATTAACAAGTTTTCATTTTATGAAAATTTCATTATATGATAATTTATAGTACCGTAAACCAGAATTTTTTTTAAAAAATAGAATATTTTAAATTTAGATAAATTCATAAACAATATTTTACATCTTGCTAAAATCTCAAATATAAATGACGAAACATGTGTGTTTTAATGCAGGTCCCTTTGCTAAGGACTTCAAATTATTAGCCAGTAAATTGGTCCAAATATGGAAAGTATTAGCTATTTTCAACATTTTAACCCCAAATCGAAACTTGAGAATTCTTTAAAATTGATTTTTTTTCTCGTAAAATTTTTTTAAGATCAAAATCAAATTTTATATCAATTGAATTATTTTATAAAATGCAAATTCAAATCAAGAGTCATTTTGCAGGTGGGGGAGGAAATGAGCAAGGATTGGGAATTGGTTGGGGTTAATTTTTGATAACTTCTTAAACTAGAGCAGTAATGTGAGGCTAAACTTGAAGGAATATTATGTTCTCAGGAGAAAACATATTTTCGGAAAAAATAGTTGGACGATAATTTGCACCTCGCTACCAGTAATCGGTTTTATTGTCACAATCTGTAGGAGAGAATATCGTCACACGATATCGCGTGATCAGGCACGAACAAATTAACCTGCGTATTAAGGTAGTTTGTTGCATGCTTACGTAATCTATCTTGTTGCTTATGCTTAGATTATGTGGACTTAATTCTAATTGGTTATGCGACGTATGCAAAGGAAATAACTGTAATTGAATAAATGGGGGATTTGTTCAAAAAAATTCCTTTTTACCTCTTTTTTTTTAGGATTGAGGGAAATATGTATATTACACAATATTTTCGTCCAACTTGTGGTTTCATCGCATTTGGCGAGGTGGCGAATGCTAAGCGTATGTAGATGAAATTCAATGTCTACCAAGAAAAATTATTAAGTTTAAATTCCATTAAAATGGAATTTAAAACAGCCGGTTATTATTATAGTAACAGCCTCCAAGCTGGGCAGTTCTTATTTCTTTGCTTTAAAAAGAAAAGAACTGGTTTAATTAAGAAATAGAAATGTATACCGTAAAGAAATATCGGATTTTGCGCACTATTCACCAAATTGCGTGCGTATCATATGCTAGAATTGTATCAATGATTTATAGTTTACCTGT